>NC_073629.1:65325118-65628148 GCF_029407905.1 Bubalus kerabau | reverse complement strand
TACCAGGCTCCTCTGTCCATGGGATTTTCCAGGCAATAGTCCTGGAGTAGATTGCCATTTCCTTCTCCAGGGGATCTTCCCAACCCAGGGATCAAACCCACATCTACCGCATTGTAGACAGACGCTTTACCGTTGAGCCACCAGAGAAGTCCTTATGTACCATTAGGGAAAGTTAAATTACTTAGATAGATTTTTATAAAATATTTTTTAAAATATTTTTGTAAAATATGGACTCTCAATTTTTTAATTTAACTCAATGTAGATTGGTAAAATATTTCAAAACAGACACCTATCTGTGAACCATACTTTGAGAAGCACTGATTTAGCTAGTCCAACACTTTCTTCCAAAGTATAATTTGTGGAATATGATTATCAGTATTGTTTTTGGAAAAAAAATAGTATTGTATGGTTAAAATGTGTTATAGGTTGAGTTGTGTCCCTCCAAAAGATGTATTGAAGTCATAATTCTCAGCCTCTGTGAATGTGACTTGAAAATAGAGTTTGCAGATGTAATCAAGTTAAGATGAGGTCATTAGGGTGCTTCCTAATCAAATTTGACTGGGGTCCTTATAAACGTGGAAATTTTAGACAAAAAGAAAAGAGAACACCCTGTGAAGATACACACCTAGAGAGAAGATGACCTTACAAAAATGGAAGCAGGAATGGGAGCTATTCCATCACAGCCACAGAATGCCTGGGGCTACTAGAAACTAGAAGAGGCAAGGACCATTCTTCTCCTACAGATTTGGAGACAGCATGGCCCTACTCATAGCTTGATTTTGGACTTCTAACTTCCAGGATTGTGAGAAAATAAATTTCTATTGTTTCAAGGCTGTAGTACTTTGACACAGCAGTCCTAGGAAGCTAATACACTATGGGAAATCCTTCATGTTATTATACCTTGATCTCAGTGATTCCTCATTCATTTATAAATGAACAACAATTTGGGGATACAGAGGTGATACTGATGGTTCAACCTCTCTCTTAGTAAGAACCTTATCCAGGACTGAATCCTAAGCCTCTTGCTACAGCATTATCATTGGTGGGATTAAAAAAACAGCAAGCAAACAAAAACAGGAACAAAACCTCATTTACTTTAGAAAAATTATTTAGATGCACATCCAAAGATTAAAGTCTTTTAATTCTTGTTATTTTCAAACTCCTCTATGATGCTTAAGAAACAATACAATATAAAATAAAATGAATGTATAGAATAATTCTCATTCTAATTTATATATTGGTATAGAAATACAATATACAACTGTAAAATTACTTATAATACCATGAAGTAGGAATGTATTCAATACACTATAGTGTCTCAAACAGTTAATGTTTTGACTCATTTTGCATGTTTAAGAATCTGAGTAAAAAATATTAAATAAATATTAAAAACCCATAGTGTTATGCCTTCTTTTAAAAGCTAAAATGCCATCTAGCACAGAACAAGAGTAATTATCTCATTGCCTCCCTAAATATGGAACAATTTCAGATAATATTAATAATTGGAAAATTAATAGTAATTCAGCACATTATGCTAGATGATTGTTAAGTACATGAGTGAAATTAAAATCTGAAAGCACTATAATGTTGCTTTACAAAATGACAGTATTTAAAACAATATCATTATAGTCAGGGGAAAAGAACACTGTGAAATGTTCTGCTCTATTGATTTTATTCCAAATGATCAATGTCTCTAATGATCAAAGGGTTTATGGTAATACTATGCTTTACATTTTCTTCTTCAATTTGTATTCTTAAGCCAAAAGGCTTCCAACTTCCTTTTTTAAAAGTAATACTCCTTAGGGCAAATTTGTACAGCCTGTGTTGGCAATCCAACATAGAAAAACTACAGAGATGATGACACTCACATTAGGAACAGTTTGATTTAAAATAAAAAATAGAGTGAATCCAAGTCCTTTCTCAAAATGAGCACAACTCAGACTCAAAGTTGTCAAAGCAGCTTTGAGTTCCTCCTATACTTAGAGTTAATTGGGAGAAAATGTGTCTTTCTAATAGATGTCTTATGTTCTCCATTTAAGAGTGTAAGGGCTCATGATGAGTTCTAATTCCACTTTCTTGGAGCTACATTAAAGTGAACGCTTTGTTTCATTTTTGGTTAATGAAGAAATAATTACTGACCTACTGATTCTCTTTTCTACAATATTTAGCCTCTGCTTTGGGGATACGAATAGGGATGCTTGCAACATAGTGTTATTAGGAAGTAGATAATTAAGCACTTGTTATGTATTGTTTGGATGAACAGTTTGTTAAATGAAGTATTGATTTCATATTACAGGGTAAGAATTGAGATCTGTAAAATCTGTATATAAAATGTTCAATTTTCCTTGGGTCTCCTTTCTTCCACTCCAGCTTTCTTTCCACTATGCAATTCTTCTTGAGATTAGATTACACTCATTGGATAACCATTAGGTTAGAGTTTCCAAAACTTCTAGATCCAGAATTGTGGAACGATAAGTCTGTATCAGCTCCAAAATGGAAAAGAAAAAAAAAAAAGCACATATCTTAATATAAATTTCTCTTTAATTCTTTACTAATTGACTTCAGCTTTTATTGGGGCACTGTTCCACCTATCAGGAAGATTGTGTTTTTTAGTTTCTTTTACAACTGGATATGGCCATGTGGTTAAATTCTAGCCAATGATGTGATCAGTTCAGTTCAGTCACTCAGTCGTGTCCGACTTTTTGCAACCCCATGTACTGCAGCACACCAGGCTTTCCTGCCCATCACCAACTCCTGGAGCTTGCTCAAATTCATGTCCGTAGAGTCGGTGATGCCATTCAACCATCTCGGCCTCTGTCATCCCCTTCTCCTTCTGCCTTCCATCTTTTCCAGCATCAGAGTCCTTTCCAAAGAGTCAGTTTGTCACATCAAGTGGCCAAAGTATTGGAGTTTCAGTTTCAGCGTCAGTCATTCCAATGAATACTCAGGACTAATTTCCTTTGGAATTGACTGGTTTGATCCCCTTGCAGTCCAAGGGACTCTCAAGAGTCTTCTCCAACACTACAGTGCAAAAGCATCAATTCTTTGGAATGGAAGTATTATTTGAAACTTCTGTGAAGTCTCCTTTAAGGAGGAAAGGGGGTACACTTTTAGTATTTCTGTAGTGTGAAATGCAAACATATGTGTTGTTTGGCTCAAGTAGTCATTTTTACAGTCTTAGATAATACTCTAATGAGACAGCAGCAGAGTGAAAGAAACCTAGGTAAGTAATGAGTATGGGTTCTCCATACCAAGCATGAAGTACTGCCAGACTTTTTTACACACAACAAAAATGCATTCCCTACATGTTAAACAAATACTTTGTGTTTGTGTATGTCAGAGTGAGTGGTGCTTGAATATAATATTATTTCATTCAACTGGCTGAGTTTCTTCTAATATTCTATGTATTGAATTCAAATGCTCAGTTTCTGTTATGAATTCTGTGCATGAGTGCTAAGTCAATTCAGTCGTGTCCAATTCTTTGTGACACTATGGACTATAGCCTGCCAGGCTCATCTGTCCATGTGATTTTCCAGGCAAGAAATATTGGAATGGGTTTCTATTTCCTCCTCTGGGTGATATTTCTGAACCAGGGATCAAGCTCGTGTCTCCTGTGACTACTGCATTGCCGGTGGATTCTTTACCTTTGAGTCATCAGGGATTGTATCTTCTTTATTCTTTCTACCATTCAAATGTTAAAATATTTTTTCCATTTATGAAATTATTTTGAATCATAAGCATTAGCTTTTTGCATACATTATTGAAAAATAAAAAGTAGTCAAACCTGAGATTCTTCACATTCATATTTTAAAATTACACAAAATTAAAAATATCTGGCAACAATAATTTGGGTTATTTTCCATTTGTCAACCTCAGCAAATAAAGAGAAACTTGGAATGTGCAACTGAATTCATTGAGATTCTAAGGATAAAAGTTGAAGTCATTTGAAACAATGGCTTTATGTTTACACATTTTTGCCTATCTTTGTTATTAATGTGATCTCAATAGCGCAGGTAAAATAAAACATTTTATTTTAAGGTAGGTTTGAATTCCGAATTTTTATTATCATTTACGTTGATGATATTGACTATGTTTAAAAGTTATACCATGAGTTGTAATTCAGTGGCTTACAAGTAGTGGCAATTTAGAATGTAACAGTAAATAAAAGAAAGGTGATATTAGATATTTAGTATTAGGCAATAAAATCTTTCAAATGTCATTAGACACAGCAATTTATTTGTTTTTGGAGCCAACATAGCTGCCTATGTAAAAATTTAAGCCCCGACAATATTTAAATCAAAGAGTAATGAGTTTTATTCCCTACTCCTGACTCGAATCTTCTAGAACCTGTTTCTCTGACCAGTGTCCATTAAGGATTTTCATATATATTCATTTTACTTACTGATAGAAAAATGTATATATTATATAACTGTGACTTTAAAAAGTAATTTTCATGGATAAATTGCTTAAAATTCATTTCTTACATGGTTTTGGTTTCCAGAGAAACAGTCATAATTGCAGATGTGAAACAGCATGATGTTAACAAGCCTGTGTATTGATCTATTTAGATAATGTATCATTTTATGAAATTTGTGTTTAGATTTCTTCCTATGAAAAACGAGGAAACTAAAATTAATTAAAAAACCCTTGTGATTTGACCTCTTTCATATAGCAACATATTTTTCCCTTTATTTCAGTTTATGAAAATCTCAAATTGTTCTATAAGCATTGACTTAATTGTGTAACACATGATCAAACTTTTTCTTATCCTTAGGCTTGTGAGCACTTTAACTGACAATTATGATAATATTAAACACAGCAGATTATACTTCTGTGCTTAAAATTCATTCATTTATTTATGTTTATATTTATTCATTATACACTTGAAGTATTTACCAAACTTAACTTTCTATTGTATTACTCTCATTGAATTATGAATGTACATTATAAAATTCATTCCAAAGCCAAGTTTTGAAATTGAACACTATACCTTGGGGTTCTTGTAACTCAAAATTTGTTTATGCGTGATTATAATATTTTGTGAACTTTATGCTATTTTAACACCTCACAGTATTTGTTGTTGTTTAGCTGCATAGTCATGTCCAACTCTCTGCAACCCCATGGACTGTAGCCGCCAGAGTCCTCTGTCCATGGGGTTTCCCAGGCAAGAATACTGGAATGGGTTGTCATTTCCTCTCATTGAATTATATATGCACACATTATATAATTCATGTCAAATGCAAGTTTTGAAATTGAATACTATGCCTTGGGGTCTGGTAACTCAAAATTTAAGTATATGAGTGATTATAATATTTTGTGAACTTTATGCTATTTTAACACCCCATGATATTTAATTTTATTCTTTTTAATCTGGTACATTTGCTTATTTAGCTCCTGACACTTAATATAAAGAATGTGTTCTCCTGTGGCTGTGAAGTTTTTTATATCCAGAGCTGGCTAAGCTTTAGCAATATGTGTTTTAGTGTCTTTATGTTTACACCTGTAAAATCTCTTCTTATAGCTGCAATTATGTAGGTGTCTTTTGTAACTCATTTTAGAAAGAGTGCCATATTGTACTTAGTAGATACCATAGTGACTTCAATATAATTTTTCTATTATTCTTATGATCAGTTCAACTCACTTTTCAGACACCTGCTTAGTGTTTTTTCAATCTTTGAAAGACCATTGTACTTTTCTGGGGCCAAGGGAGCAGAGTATTTCTAAACGACTACAATTTCCATTATACCAAAAGAATATCCTCTCAGGGGATTATAAAAGCTGTAATTTCATCTCAGGGTTCCTATGACTAAACCGTTTGAGTTTGCTCCTACAATTTATGACATTACATGCACCCTCAAAGGAATTATAGACTTTTAATATCTCTTGAGATATATTATTATTCTTTATGTTATCCATGTTTATGTCTATAAGAAAGATTCTTGCAACTGGCACTTGATGGAAGAGCAGATTTGTAGTTATCTCTTCAATGATTTTTAGCAATTTAAAAGACAACTGTATCTTAACAAAAATGCCTTTCTGCAGTAGTTCACTCAGACCAAGTTCTACAAAATTTGCAAAATTCTAACTTCCAATATACATTTCATAATTCTTGACTCTGCCCTACAAATTAATATTTCTTAACTAAACATAATCACTCTTAAATAAGTTTAACAAAAATTATATGCTCTGCAAAGAAATGTGTTCCTTTTTCAAACTATGCTGACATGTATATGTATAGATAGAAAAATAGATGCACAATTTTCATGTTTTTTTCTTCTCTGAATGTGCTGCCACATTTTCTTCCTAAATAATTACAAATCAGTGTAAGGCTGATGTTAGTTACTTTTACTTTTATTTTAAGAGAAAGGTTGAATAGTCATTTCTACATTTTAAAGTAGAATAACAGAATAAATCATGGTGTCTTAACCTCAGCAATATTGATATTTTGAACTAGATAACACTTTTTTGTAAGGGCCTGTCCTGTGCATTATAGGGTATTTGGCAGCTTCCATGGCCTCTGCCTACTAGATTACAGTAATATACCCCAATTGTGACAACTAAATATGCATCCAGATAGACCCAAATATATCCTAGGGGACAAGATCACCTCCAGTTGAGAACCACTGTAACAAATCATTCACTAGATTCACGATTATAAAATACGTCTCGAATATCAACAATTGGTACATTGAGAATTGTATGGGCCATGGTTATAGAGCACATGATACTCAGAAAGATGTAGAGAAATATGCAGGGGTTATTTAAGACTGTCTAAATTATAGTAAATATCCAAGTGAAAAGTGGATAGTTCTAGTTCTCTTTTTGAGACAATATTTCAGTGTACTCCAATCTTTGATATAGTTCAGTCAAAAGAGTAATTTTGTTTTTACTTTTCATTTAAATATTTGATAGTGTACTTGTAGGTACATTTATAAATCAGAAATTTTAGAGCTTTAAACGTGTTTGTTATTCATTTGTTTTTATATGGATATTATGTCATAGGCACAGATACAAGTAGCTAAATAATAATGATTTTGGAGAATGATTTCCAATACTTTGATTACAAATCTCACATATTATATTACATTGTAAAGAACTGAGAATTCTTATCCTCTCCAATCATTAATTAATATTTCTTTCACACACACAGTTCAAATTTATAAATCAGAAGTCATAAACTTGTGTAATACTAAAGGACATAGTTTTTATATGCTACATCTATGTATGTATGTACATAGAATAATTAAAAACAACTTATACATTCTGCTATGATTATTAGATGAACATAGTCTCTCAAAAAGTGCTAATAAAAAGTTACTTTTTGTTTTATATATTCTCAAACATGTCCAAACTACATCTCAACATATGAATAGATAATTTATATATACTATTTACAATAAAAAGTGTTTCTTATATTTTAAAAATTGGAGATAAACATCTTTCAATGTATAAACTTGGATTTTCATCTCAGCGTTGCTACTTAAATGTGTTATATTGGGAAAACTGCTTAATATTTCTGAAACTCAATGTCTTTAAGTGTAAACGCAAAAGAAACAAATATATGCAGTTTATGATCTATATATTGGGTGATTTAATTCATTTGATTCTAACAAAACAACTTTTCATTCATTCAGTTTTTACTGAGCATATATCATGTGTCAATCTCTGTATTGCATTGTAAAGTTGAACAAGACAGAAAAGTCTTGAGGTAGTTAGGGGGAGTGAAAATTTACCAATGTTGTTGTATTAACATTTAGCGTTTCTTGCTTTTTTTCTGTTCCTAACAATACCTAGTTTTCCTTGGGGGAATGTTACCTCTAGCATTATATAGTAACTTTAAATTTGGGATAGACTATCCCTGTCCTTGGTCCAATAATGCTTGAGATTTTTGATCAATAGTTAATGAAAAGGTGTGCCTTCTTACTCTTACTTCTCTCTCTTCATCTGGATTAGGACTCATGTGGTCAGTCTGACAACTGTTGATGATCATTTTTTGATACATGAAAGACAGGACCTAGAAACATAATTAAACCAGTCCTTTATAACATTATCAGATCACTGGATCAGCCAAGCTCTAAAGCTGAGCATATTTCTGAAATTTCCTTTTACATAAACCAATACATCCCCTTATTTTTAAGCCAGGTAAAGTTGAATTTCTAATAAATGCTACATTTAAGAGTGCAAATTGAAAAAAAATACATTTATTCATGATGTTTAGATATAAATGAGCAAAGGAAAAAAGCTTAACTGTAACATAGTAAATGACTGAGCTGAGATTTGAACATAGGTCTGTTTGACTCCAAAATTTGAGAATTAAGGATGTAGTTCTCATAAAAGTACAGAGCACTAACACATTTAAAATGTTGAAATAATCTCAATTATTTATTTAATTTCTACTCTGAGTTCAAGAACTGACTGCAAGATAGCTTTCATGCAACCTTTTATAGAAGTGATTAGTAAGTGTTGCAGTAATGAGTTTTATGGAAATGAGATTGTCCTTTGAACGGGTGTTTTGTAAATATATTTTTATAGAGGTTGATACTTAGGCACAGTGGGTGCTTAATAAATTTGCTTTGTGCTGAACTTAGAGCACTAGTGTTTTAACCTGCACATGGTATACATATGAAAGACTACTACTAGAGTAAAAAGTACGTGTTTTAACTTTGCAAAAATAAAATACGGTTATGCAAATAAAAGAATGCAAATTAAAATATGTAATGAATCTAGTACCCATTTTCCTCTTGTTTCCACCTCTTATCTTCTTCCAACACCCTCGCATCCTCCATCACAGAAAAATGGACAACAGCACACACATAACCCTGAAGAATGTGGCTAGGTTGCGAAAGATGTGGCTTGGCCTCCCAACAGTAGTTCAGAGGCCTGTAGGTCTTTGAGATTTCCTTGAGATTTCTAAGAAATTTAACTTTTGAGTTGTCTCCCCCATTTAACAGCTTAGTACAAACTCTTTTTAGGGTGTAGATTCTACTTTCTTTTGGAATCCCATTTCAGCACCACTTCCAGGTGTGTCAATACTTAAACTGAATTATTTTGCACTAAAACTTCCCATTTTCTCAGTTCCCTAAACTTCCACTAGTCCACATTCTTATGAAGGTTATTATGCCTTCTCTTCAATTTTATTGAGACCTTTGTTATGTCGTACCTTTTCTGGAGTCTTTTTCTTAACAGTTCTATGTGAGTGCGCTTGTACTAAGTCGCTTCAATTCTGTCGGACTATGACACTTTGGACTGTAGCTTGCCAGGCTTCTCTGTCCACGGGGTTCTCCAGGCAAGAATAGTGGAGTGGGTTGTCAAGGCCTCCTACAGAGGATATTCCCAACCCAGGGACTGAAACCGCATCTCTTATGTCTTTTGCATTGGGAGGTGGGTTCTTTACCACTAGTGGCACCTGCGAAGTCCTAACAGCAACCACGTAAACTCCAAATTCTCTAGTCTTCTTATTCCTTGCCTGTCTGCTATGTCACCATAATGGCTCATTAAATTTCAATTCTGGAAAAGCCTTTATGTCTGCTAAAGGAAAACACATCCCTGTGTTTCCACTACTCACAAAAACACTAACACCCAGCAATTCCAACTGCCATTAACTACCTAGAGTTAGCACAGACTCCACAAGGTAAGGGAGTCCCACAAAACTGCCCCCCAACAGTTCAGAAACCAATTGCAAGTCCCAGGTTGTCTCATGGGTTTCTGACCAATTGGCTATAAATCAGGAGTTCCCATGACCCCTTCCTTTGGTTGGATTATTTGATTTGCTAGAATGATGCACTAAACTCAGAAAAAAATTTTAACTTGCTAGATTACTGGTTTATTATAAAAAGATATAACTCAGAAGAGCCAAATGAAAGAGATTCACAGGACATGGTATGGAGAAAGGGACAGAGATTATGCCCTCTCTAGGTACTGCCTCCCCAGGAAATCAGAGTGTTCAGCAACCAAGAAGCTCTCTGGACACTTTTGGTGAGAGGTTCCTTTGCAGAAACTTCCATTACCTAGGCCTTAGTGATTAAATTGTTAATCATTAGTCTTGAGCACAGACTCTTTGTTACTCTATAGAAGCCTATCTTCCCAGGTGGAGCTAGTGGTAAACAATCTGCCTGCAAACGCAGGAGACATAAAAGCTGTGGCTTCAATCCCAGGAAGACCCCCTGGAGGAGGGCATGGCAACCCACTCCAGTATTCTAATTAGAGAATCCCAGGGATAGAGAAGCCTGGTGGGTTACAGTCCATGAGTAGGAAACAACTGAAGTGACTTAGCACAGAAGCCTATCTGAGCTAAAATCTAATAGATTTGTAATCATCCTCAGCCTGCATGCCAGCCCCCTAAAATTATCCTTTTTCAATATCAGGATTGGATTACACTTTTCTATGCCCTATTGAAAATGGAGATTTGAGCTCCTGGCCTAAAATCACACCCTACCTTCCCACCTCTGTTCAGAACACTCAGTATGATTTATGTGTGGAGTTATCCTTAGTCTGCCAAACACAGTTGATTCCTTCCCTTCTTTATTTTTTTCCAGCAGAAAAACTTTTTAAAACTCCAAATGACCACTAAACCACTGTTTACAACATTACATCATGTCTGAATGCTTTCAATCCTATCACACTGACTGTACTGAAAGCTACAGAGAAAAACAAAGCACAGAAAAGCTGAGAAGTCAGTGTGACCTTCTGAAACATTAATTTTTATATTAATATTCCATAATTAGATATTTAGCAGGTAAATCCTACATATGTCCACATGCTGAATGCTTACCTACCTCTTTAACTTACCTTCAGTGAAAGTTTAATACCATGGACAGCTTATATACTTTCCCCACCCATATAATTGCAATTGTATATATACTTCAGATGGGAATATAAGGAAAGCTTACACTTTTTCAGAAAAAAATCTCCAAAAGACTCTAGTAATAATATCTTGATTGTTTCTGAAACCATTTTCTGTCTATATAATATATCCCTGCCACTGCTCTGTAGATTTTTTGAAAACAGTATACTTGTTCTGAACATTTTGAAAACAATTGAACAGTAAGTTTAGATTCAAAGCTGCAAAGCAACCATTTTTGTGTCCATCTGCACTTGTCATTTCACATCAAAGCAGAAATCTGTGAATATATTCTATTTTGTTTCCATTACTGTCATATATACCGATTGTCCAAAAGCTTTCCCCAAAACCATTTTTTTTTTTTTTTTTTTGCCATCCCTGGTTTCCTCAATAAGATAACATATTGGAGACCCAGTAGTGTTTATAAAAACTTTTTTTTTTAGCCAGATTTAAACATGAAGGGTAAGAATTTTAAAAATCTCTTTAAAAATTCCCTCCTGAGCCATTTTGTCTATGCTATTTTCTTACTTCTGTTGACCCTCCTTGCCGTCTCCTCTTTGTCCTTCTCTACTCCCATTGAAAGTTTAAGTGTTAGTCAACCCTTTGCAACCCTGTGGACTGTAGCCCTCCAGGCTCCTGTGTCCATGGGATTTTCCAAGCAAGAATATTGGGGTGGTTGCCACTTCCTTCTCCAGGGGATCTTCATGACCCAGGAATAGAACCGGGGTCTCTGGCATTGTGGGCAGATTTTTTACCTTCTGAGCCATCAGGGAAGCCTCATATAGCATACACTTTTCTATCTCACCTCCCATAGGTCCTCTTCAAGCCCAAGGCCAGTCTTACCAATCATAGTTTTCTGAGCAGCAGAGAGTCCCAAATTCTAAGCAACCCTTAGTAACCTTAATAAGACAAGTATCCATGAAACACTACTAATGTTTTTCCTATCCCTGCTGTGTTTGCGGGTGGGTGTCATGAAACTGCTTGTGAGTGTCTAAACAGAGTCCATATTATTAATTATTCATCTTTGGTACCTAAGTTAATGTCATGAATTGTATGTGTTCAATAAATTTATTAGAGAATATACCAGAGCATTCTATTCTATTTCACAATCATAATATCCAACCCCAACTTCATTTGCTATTCCTCAATTCTTTTATCAATCTTTAGAAGATTACTTAGCATGCTTTAAAGAACAATGGTTAGTAACTAACTGCTTCTATTCTGTTTTTTTTTAATCTTCAGTTTTACTGAGATATAATTGACATAAAGTACTGCATGTTTAAGGTGTGCAGAATAATAATTTGACTTAAATGCATAATAAAATTATTACCACAATTAGTTTAGTGATCATCCATCATTTCATAGAGATAGATGCAGAATAAAAGAGAAAAAGTTTTTCCTTGTGATGACAACTGTTAGGATTTACTGTCATAGCTTCCATATATAATATACACAGAAGAACTGTACAGAAAAGAGCTTCACGACCGAGATAATCACGATGGTGTGATCACTCACCTAGAGCCAGACATCCTGGAATGTGAAGTCAAGGGGGCCTTAGAAAGCATCACTACAAACAAAACTAGTGGAGGTGATGAATTCTAGTTCAGCTATTTCAAATCCTGAAAGATGATGCTATGAAAGTACTACACTCAATATGCCAGCAGATTTGGAAAACTCAGCAGTGGCCACAGGACTGGAAAAGGTCAGTTTTCATTCCAATCCCAAAGAAAGGCAATGCCAAAGAATGCTCAAACTACTGCACAATTGCACTCATCTCACATGCTAGTAAAGTAATGCTCAAAATTCTCCAAGCCAGGCTTCAGCAATACGTGAACCGTGAACTTCCAGATGTTCAAGCTGGTTTTAGAAAAGGCAGAGGAACCAGACATCAAATTGCCAACATCCACTTGATCATGGAAAAAGCAAGAGAGTTCCAGAAAAACATCTATTTCTGCTTTATTGACTATGCCAAAGCCTTTGACTGTGTGGATCACAATAAACTGTGGAAAATTCTGAAGGAGTAGGGAATACTAGATCACCTGACCTGCCTCTTGAAAACCTATATGCAGGTCAGGAAGCAACAGTTAGAACTGGACATGGAACAACAGACTGGTTCCAAATAGAAAAAGGAGTACATCAAGGCTGTATATTGTCACACTGCTTATTTAACTTATATGCAGAGTACATCATGAGAAACGCTGGACTGGAAGAAGCACAAGCTGGAATCAAGATTGTTGGGCGAAATATCAATAACCTCAGATATGCAGATGACACCACCCTTATGGCAGAAAGTGAAGAGGAACTAAAAAGGCTCTTGATGAAGGTGAAAGAGGAGAGTGAAAATGTTGGCTTAAAGCTCAACATTCAGAAAACGAAGATCATGGCATCTGGTCCCGTCTCTTAGTGGGAAATAGATGGGGAAACAGTGGAAACAGTGTCAGACTTTATTTTTTGGGGCTCCAAAATCACTGCAGATGGTGATTGCAGCCATGAAATTAAAAGTCGCTTACTCCTTGGCAGGAAAGTTATGACCAACCTAGATAGCATATTCAAAAGCAGAGATATTACTTTGCCAACAAAGGTCCATCTAGTCAAGGCTATGTTTCTTCCAGTGGTGATGTATGGATGTGAGAGTTGGACTATGAAGAAAGCTCAGTGCCGAAAAACTTATGCTTTTGAACTGTGGTGTTGGAGAAGACTCTTGAGAGTTCCTTGGACTGCAAGGAGATCCAACCAGTCCATTCTAAAGGAGATCAGTCCTGGGTGTTCTTTGGATGGAATGATGCTGAAGCTGAAACGCCAGGACTTTGGCCACCTCATGTGAAGAGCTGACTCATAGGAAAAGACTCTGATGCTGGGAGGGATTGGGGGCAGGAGGAGAAGGGGATGACAGAGGATGAGATGGCTAGATGGCATCACCGACTCAATGGAGATGAGTCTGAGTGAACTCCAGGTGTTGGTGATGGACAGGGAGGCCTGGTGTGCTGTGATTCATGGGGTTGCAAAGAGTTGGACACGACTAAGCGACTGAACTGAACTGAACTGAAGTGATTGTTCATTTTGGGCTTCCCTCATAGCTCAGTTGGTAAAGAATCTGGCTGGAATGCAGGAGACCCTGTTTCAGTTCCTGGGTCAGGAACATCAGCTGGTGAAGGGATAGGCTACCCACTCCAGTATTCTTGGGCTTCCCTTGTGGCTTAGCTAATAAGGAATCCACCTGCAATGTGGGAGACCTGTGTTCGATCCCTGGGTTAGGAAGATCTTCTGGAGAAGGGAAAGACTACCCACTCCAGCATTTGCCTGGAGAATTCCTTGGACTATATAGTCCATGGCATTACAAAGGTTTGGACACAATGGAGTGACCTTCACTTCACTTCAGTGTTAATTTTATTTATCATGTTGTATCCCTAGAATTTATTTTATAAGTGAAAGTTTGTACATTTTGACCTCTTTCATTCAATTCCATCTCCCACCATCTCCATCCTCTGGTAACCGCAAATCTGATTTTTTCCTATGAGTTTGTTTGTTTTTGAAGTATAATTGACCTACAGCAACATTGTGTTAATTTTTAGTACACAACATAGTGCATCTACGTTTCTATTCATTTCAAAATCATTACAATAGTAAATCTAGTTACCATCTGTCACCATATAAAGCTAATACATCATTATTGACTATATTCCCCACACTGTACATTTAATACCTGTAACTCATTTATTTTGTAACTCAGAGTCTATATCTGTTAATCTCCCACACCTATTTCTCCTCTCTGGAAACCACCTATTTGCTTTTTGTGTCTATTATTTGGATTTGTTTATTATTTATTAATTTTATGATGAATTTTATTTATAATCCATTAATCAATAAATTACTCTATTTATTTCTTTATTATTTCTGATTATTAACTTTATTCATTTGTTTTGTCTGTTAAAGTCCACATAAAAATAAAAAGTCTTATGGTATTTGTTTTTCTCAGTCAGGCAATGGCACTCCACTCCAGTACTCTTGCCTGGAAAATCCCATGGATGGAGGAGCCTGGTGGGCTGCAGTCCATGGGGTCGCCTAGTGTCGGACACGACTGAGCGACTTCACTTTCACTTTTCACTTTCATGCATTGGAGAAGGAAATGGCAACCCACTCCAGTGTTCTTGGCTGGAGAATCCCAGGGACGGGGGAGCCTGGTGGGCTGCCGTCTATGGGGTCGCACAAAGTCGGACACGACTGAAGCGACTTAGCAGCAGCAGCAGTGTAATGCACTCTAGGCCTGCGCATTGCTTCTTCTGTTTTTGAACACTTCACCTTTGCTCTCCATTCCCATATTTGACATATAATCAAATTTTCTTCCTTTATAATAAGAATGGTCATGCATTCAATCCACAGAATTCTCGCTAGGTCTGTGTGAGATATTGGACATACAGAGGTGAATAAGTTATGGTCTTTGCCATGAGGTGAAATTTATTGATAAATTATAACACAATACAGTAAGTTCATCAATATAATTTAAAAACTACATATAAAGTTATTGGTACTTATATCTGAGTGAGGATAAGCACTGTGGAATTGTGAGAAGCTTTTTAGTTTAGGTTTAAAAGGGTAAACAGGGGTTTTCCATATGATTCGAATAGGGGGCAGTTACCCTCAAGGTAAGAGAACTATATTTCAGTGCTATGTACATCATATTTATTCATTCACCTTTGCCCTCTTTATTCCCTTGGACCTGGATCTTACACCATCCAGACTCTGCCTTGACTTTTATGCTCCTCCTTACATCATAAGTCCATCTTTGTATGTGGGATTTATTCATTCATTCAACTTAGTTGATGAATCAAGAAATTACTATCAGGGAGATGATAGAAATACTAAGATCTAAAGAATCTAAAAGATTAGCAAGGTCCCATCAGCTATGTTAATATCTTTGGACTTAATCCTTATGCAAAGATGACAAGATGAATGATATTATAAGATTTGAAGATAATTACTGACTACATATTAGAGAACTGATTGAAAAGTAGCAAGAATAGATGCAGGAAGATCAATCGAGAAATTTTTATAGATGTTCAGTCAAGAAATGATGTTATCTGAAAATGGGGCTATCAGAGTTCCTGCAACTTTACACACAAGCCTGCTGAATTTTTCACAATCTTATTAGCACCTTTCCCGTACTCCACTAGTCTCTTAAACTAAAATATCCCTTCCCCTTTCATCATCAGATTTCTCTTAAAAACTAGTTAATATTCATTTACTATCTTTTTTTTCTCACTTCCTATAGTATTGATTTGTCTATCAGAATTAATTCCATCACCACAGAGTGCAATGCCACAAGGAGAGTATGACTGGGTTGCATAAGAAGAACATTGTAATATATAATACTTTTTGCTCCTCTATTACACCTTCCCTGACATCAAGTTCAAATATTCAACGCAGACTAAAAAGTCTTCTCTTCCCACAACCCCAGTGAAGCAATTGTTGTCAAGGTGAACTGATAACCTTTATATTTCCATATTTAATATTTCTTATTCCCCAACTCCATCTCAGATGTTTCTCAATCTCTTCTACTAAACTTCTAAATATTTGGTTGCATACAAGCTTTTGGTCACAGAGCACTTTCTCTGTTTGTATGACTGACTTTGTAAATATTAGCTAGTCCCCTGGTTATGAATGCATTTATAAACTGATATCTATCAATTTTATATCTCTAGCTTCCCTGGTGGGTCAGTCGGTAAAAATCCACCTGCACTGCAGGAGACACAGGTTCTATCCCTGGGCCGGGAAGATCCCCTGTAGAAGGGAATAGCTACCCACTCCAGTATTCTTGCTTGGGAAATCCCATGGGCAGAGGAGCCTGGTGGGCTACAGTCCATGGGGTTACAAAGAATCAGACATGACTTAGCAATTAAACTAGGCATCTGTTAATTTACAATAGTACCTGGTGTAAAATAGATATTGAATAATTTTTTAAAGTTGAATATACAGAGCTAAATAAAACTTCCAAAAAGGAGAAATATCAAGGTTGTTTCTAAGAGAATGAATAGGATTTCACCAGAAGAGGAAGTGGAAAAAGACAATCTAGGAAGAGAAAATGGAAAATAAAGTGTGAAGATGTGAAAGAACAAACTTTTGGAGGATAATTCAGGCACTTAGCATGCTTAGAGATTGTAATAAATATCTGCTATTTCTTTGAACCACCTTTCCATGTTAATTCCAGTGCTCAAGTATATGAATTTGTTATTATCTTAACTGCCATATACCTCCTTAAAATCTTTCCCAGCATGTAGTCTCTTTCTGTTCTAGTCTATATAACCTGACTCGTTGTTGTTCAGTTGCTCAGTCATGTCCAACTCTTTCTGACCCCATGGAGTGCAGCATGCCAGGCTTCCCTGTCCTTCATCATCTCCGGGAGCTTGCTCAAATTCAAGTTCATTATGTCAGTGAAGCCATCCAACCATCTCATCCTCTTCCATCCCCTTCTCCTCCTGCCTTCAACCTTTCCCAGGGTCTTTTCTAATGAGTTGGCTCTTCACATTAGGTGGGCAAAGTATTGGAGCTTGAGCTCCATCATCAGTCCTTTAGGATTGACTGGTTTAATCTCCTTGCTATCCAAGGGACTCTCAAGAGTCTTCTTCAACAGTAAAGTTCAAAAGCATCAGTTGTTTGGCTCTCAACCTTCTTTATGGCCCAACTCTCACATCCCTACAAGACTACTGGAAAAACCACAGCTTTGACTAGATGGACCTTGGTTGGCAAAGTAATGTCTCTGCTTTTTAATATGCTGTCTAAGTTTTTCATAGCTTTTCTTCCAAGGAGCAAACATCTTTTAATTTCATATAACTTGATACTGCCAGACAAAAAAGTCCTAAAGTGAAATTCTGATCATGTACTTTCCCATCCCCAAATGAAAAACTCTTGATGATTTCCCAATGTTAATTGAAAACATTCCCAATTCCTTTAATCCAGTGAAAACGCTCCAACAGTTCTTGCCAAACTGTTTTCCCAGGCTTGCCTCCCTCTCTTCTCTTTCTTGTACTCTTATACTACAGCCAGGACTATTCGCATATTCCTGTGCATTTCTAGCTATTTCCAAACTCAGTGTCTCTGTCCCTGTGTACAATGGCTTTTCTACCATCTATATAATCTACACCTTCCAAGTTTCAAATGCCCACATCAAGATGACAACTTTGAACTGTTCAGACAGAAACAGCTCTCTTTTCATATAACTCTTGTAAATGGGCTAGTAATTATTTCAAAATCTTCCATTGCAATATGAATAAAACCATTCTTAAGTTTTCTAATTTATATGGTTCATTATCTTATTGAATATAACTATTCTTCCTTATAAAACCATTTTGTTTTCCTTTTAAGCTCTTCAGATGCATTTTTTAATAAAGAATAAGTTGGATAGGGATATGGAAGTATAGGCAATGTCACCCCACTGCAGTACTCTTGCCTGGAAAATCCCATGGACGGAGGAGCCCGGTAGGCTGCAGTCCATGGGGTCGCTAAGAGTTGGACATGACTGAGTGACTTCACTTTCACTTTTCTCTTTCATGCATTGGAGAAGGAAATGGCAACCCACTCCAGTATTCTTGCCTGGAGAATCCCAGGGACGGCGGAGCCTGGTGGGCTGCTGTCTATGGGGTCGCACAGAGTTGGACACGACTGAAGTGACTTAGCATAGCATAGCATATTGTTAAATCTAAAAGAAAGTAATAACCCTATACATGAATGCAAAATCACAGACTTTGGTTGAAGACACTGTGAAGAGAGAAGGAATGTTAAGGAAAAGAAAGGGAAGAACTGAAAACTTTCTTCTCAAGATCTTGCTGTGTGCTATCCACTATGACTAGTGCTATCCCTTATAGTTCTCAAAACAACCTACTGAATCACGTAGGTAATTTTATGATCCACATTTTTCGAAAGATTAAAAATAAGACTCCATTCATATAGCATGTAATTTGCATAGCCAAGAATGACAATAAATTCTAACTTCAAAACTTTGGACAACTAAGACACTGAAAAAATCTCCCAGATTCCCCAGATCCCCCTAAACAAAGAGCCAGATATTTTCATATTATCAGGTTATCAGTGGTAGAATCTGGACTTGAAGCTGAGTCTCCAACACTTCACTATGTGTCTTTCACTACTGTGTACTGTCTGTATTTTATATTTCTCATTGTTTCTTTAAACTGCAATCAAATGAAAGTGGTATCCTTCATGACTCAATGTAATAGTCACTGACTAGCTTGCAATTTTTTAAACAGTGGTCTAGAAAATGTATTATTTCCAATGCCAGAGTTTTTTTTACCTAGAGTAGATATTCAGTTCAGTTCAGTTCAGTTCAGTCGCTCAGTCATGTCCGACTCTTTGTGATCCCATGAATCGCAGCATGCCAGACCTCCCTGTCCATCACCAACTCCCAGAGTTCACTCAGACTCATGTCCATCGAGTCAGTGATGCCATCCAGCCATCTCATCCTCTGTCGTCCCCTTCTCCTCCTGCCCCCAATCCCTCCCAGCATCAGAGTCTTTTCCGATGAGTCAACTCTTCGCATGAGGTGGCCAAAGTACTAGAGTTTCAGCTTTAGCATCATTCCTTCCAAAGAAATCCCAGGACTGATCTCCTTCAGAACAGACTGGTTGGATCTCCTTGCAGGCCAAGGGACTTGCAAGAGTCTTCTCCAACACCACAGTTCAAAGGCATCAATTCTTCAGTGTTGTGATTCAGCCCATGCTGTATCTTGAGATTATTGAAGAGAAAGACCTGCTACACTTTTGGTTTGACTAATGACAGCTGAAACTGAGAATATGTCAAATTTCTTATACATTATCATCGGCAGAATTTTTAATTAACCTGCTGATGTTGTCCATAACACAGACTGATTATTCTTTTGGAATGAGAGTTGTTTAATGAACTCTGGTTATTTCACTGCTAATCAAACTCTAGGGAGGCAACACACTACTGAGGGAAGGATAGTACCTTAGGAAGGTGGTCATCAGAGTGGACTCCCTTGTGGCAAATGCAGTAATGGAGCAGACAGCACAACTGTAGCTATTCTAGTTTCACTGTTTCTATTTCAGGAACTTAAGTGTCTGAGAAGTCATAACCTATGCTTGCCCCTGAATCTCTCCTGTGCTCTGTTCTGCCACTAGAATTTCTCTAAAATAAAAGTAATCTCTTCCTTACTGATTACGAGGAAGCTTGGCATTGAGGTTCAACAGAGACAGCTAAATGCATTTTTGTTCAATATTTTCAATAAACAATAAATGTACAGATTAAAAGATAAAAATAAAGTTTGACTACTGTATTAAAGTATAAAAGTGAAAGTGAAAGTCGCTCAGTCATGTCTGACTCTTTGTGACTCCATGGACTATACAGTCCATGGAATTCTCCAGGCCAGAATACTAGAGTGGATAGCCTTTCCCTTCTCCAGGGGATTTTCCCAACCCAGGAATCAAACCCAGGTCTCCTGTATTGCAGGCAGATTCTTTACTAGCTGAGCCACAGTGGAAGCCATTGAGGTATAAAATTATAGATAAAAGTCTCTACATTCCAATTCTCAGTCTCTCAGTTTCTTTTTTACCTGTATCAGGGATTTGATGTTGAGTGTGTTTTCTACCTGCTGGTTTTAACAGTGTGATTTATTGTCATGTTTTAACTTATTTATTCTTCAATGAGCTAAAAAAAAAAACCTACCCAATTAGCCCATTAGTAACAGTATCAAGAAAATTCCTACAGATGTTTTACCCAATGATATTTTAAAATTTATTTTGCATACATTATTCCATTTAATTCTCATGAAACATCAACAGATTATCATTTCTATTTTTCAATATAAAGAAATTGAAACTCAAAGAGGTAGGTAACTTGCCCAAGGTCACACAAGTAGAATTTTGTTGGATAAGCAAAGACTTAAATCTAGGCCTGCCTAAAACCCTGAAGATATTCAGATATACTGAACTATATAGTATTGCCTTTACACAGCCTCACATATTTAAATTATAATGATCTTTGAATTTCCATCAGAAATATAATTTCATATCCATCAACTGAATCGTTTACCTACATTTCTGTACAAATGTGACTTTAGCCCATTTTCCATTCCAGATTTAAGAGTTAAGCTTTATTAGCAAATAAACAATGAATCTTTTAAAAATATAACTATGGCCCTTATACATGGTAATAGTGCACACTCATAGGGTGATTAGGTGCAATATTTGGGATATACTTGTGCTAAAAAGGTCTCCACTATTTATCTGAAATTAAAATGTAACCGGATGTCCTGTATTTTGTCATGTAATGCCATCCGTGTGTGTGTGTGTGTGTGTCTGTGTCTGTGTCTATGT
The DNA here is from genome assembly GCF_029407905.1 of Bubalus kerabau. Classification (NCBI taxonomy): domain Eukaryota; kingdom Metazoa; phylum Chordata; class Mammalia; order Artiodactyla; family Bovidae; genus Bubalus; species Bubalus kerabau. Next base: position 65,606,968 of record NC_073629.1, on the reverse strand, counting down.
TCAGTTGCTTCAGTCATATCCAGCTCTTGGTGATGCTATGGGCTGTAGCCTGCCAGGCTCCTTTGTCCCTAGGATTCTCCAGGCAAGATTACTGGAGTGGATTGCCATTCCTTCCTCCAGGGGATCTTCCAGACTCAGGGATAGAACTCAAATCTCTGTCTCTCCTGCATTGGCAGGGGGGTTCTTTACTATTAGTGCCACCTGGGAGGACCCAAGTATTAGCCTCATGGGGTGCTAAAAGGACTTAAAATAATGCATATATGAGATTATTGATGTCTATATTAATATTAAGGGGCTTCCCAGGTGGCATTAGTGGTAAAGAACTGGACAGTCAATGCAGGAGATGTAAGAGATGCAGGTTCAATCTCTGGATTTTGAAGATCCCCTGGAGCAGGGCAAGGCAACCCATGTTGCCAGTATTCTTGCCTGGAGAACCCCATGGACAGAGGAGCCTGGTGGGCTACAGTTCATAGTGTCACAAAGAGTCAGACATGACTGAAGCGATTTAGCACTGAAAGGCATGTTAATATTGATGAGAGGAAACAAGAGCAATAATTTAGAAGATTGATTGGTGAACACAGAATCAGAGTGCCAGGAGCTGGATAATCTCGTTTTGCTAAAATTGGAAATGTGAAGCTCTCTTAAAAGATATTTGCTTGATAACAGTAATATTCTTGGTTCTGAATTAAAATTCCTTCTTAAATATTGGATACTTGAAAAAGCCCTGCTAATATTTGTTTGCCTCCTCTTAACTTCTTTTCTATGCTTGTGTTATTAACCAACATCTCTTTGGATAAAAAATAAACTTTTTTTGAGGTCATAAATGCATTCAACCACCTCTGGAACTATTGATTTTATTTAAAAATGGGATTAGACTGGAAATCATTCTTTCCCATTAAGTTAACTTTCTGTTCATTTTCATTGATTCTTTAACTATTGGTTCCATGAAAATTCAGTTTCATATTTCTATAATTTGGAGTAGAGCTTGTCACCCCCATATACCATTTAGAGTTTACTGTGTTAAATCTGCTGCTTATTTGTTGTTCACTCTTTGACAAAGCACCTAACTTTCTCGCCACCTCAGTTGTTTCATCTGTAAAAGGGGAATTGTGAAAGTTCATTAGGGTATTACAGTGATATATTCATAGACTAAAATCATTTTAAACATGGGTGGATGCTTCTGCCATTGGCCATATGAGGAGGCAGGTATGAGAAGGGCATGTGGGATATGGAGACAGTGTCATATGGTGGGACTGCCTGATGTTAAGCCAGGCTTCGGAGCCTCAAGGTATAGTCTAGGTTCTAAAATATTTAATCACCTAATATCATGGGAAATTCCAAGTCTTCAAAATACTGCAAAGGGACAGTCCTTAAAATTTATTTGTGTCAACCATTTTCTTAGCTGAAATAAAGGGAAATTGGGACTTGCTCACAATTGAATTTCTGATGAGTGAAAAAACAAAGAATGGAAATCAAGCTACTTTGTCCCCCACTCCCCAACTTGGTGGCAATGTCCCCAACAATTCCCTCTACAACAGACACGAGTAGTGTCTAGTCAGTAGCCCAATGACCTTGACTTCTAATTACCAACATATGTTCTTCTAAGACTGATACTGTTGGGGGCACTGATGCAGCCTACCTCTGCCCTGGACATATGACTGACTCATCCACCTCACCCTGTAGGGTAAAGTAGAGGCCCTGTCTTGCAGTGCTGCAGAGAGTTTCCCTGTGGAACTAAGCTCCAGTAGCCACTGAAGTAAATGGTTTAATACCTCATGCCTTTAGGAGCTGCTTTCTCTTTCCTGTAACATTGTTTTTTGTCCCCTGTCCACATTCCCTGTTTCTCCCAAATAAAATACTTGCCTTAGAACCCTTACCTCAGGCATTGACTCTAGGAAAACCAAATTAAGACGCTCTTTTTACCTATGACAGCTTTTATAAGCTTAGTAGCAGAGCTGACTGTTAAAAACTTGGCACCTGAACCTCTGCAGGATCTTGAAAAATAAAGAATGCTATCAGAATTTACTTTAATGGCTACCCTTATAAAATAACTTATTCTGCCTGTGCTTCTCATCTCCTCTTCCTCTCAAAGACATCAGGAAATAAAAAGAAATACCCTCTTACACTGTTAAGAAGTAAAACACTTTCAGAAGCCAGGGCCATGAATGAACTAATGTAATGCTTTGTAAGGTACTTCTTCCAGAAGGCAGAAATGGCAATTTTCTCAGCAGATTCAGAAACATCTCAGTTATGTAAAATGCCATATCTGCCTATGGACTTTCTTACATCATCTCTATACTTTACGTTCTCTTGAGCATAGACTTGATATTTTCTTAAATTGTTCTTGCTAGTTATCTTTTATAAAATATGAACTTTTACAGAGATGAACTATTTCTTACATGTACAAAAATCTTTTTTCTTTCATATGTCAAATTTAAATGGAATGAAACTATTATCTTTGGGTTGTGGGTGCCAATTCTTTATCTCTCATCACCGACACATGCCATAATTCAATCTCTGTGTCCTGTTGCTATTCATAAACCAACAAGCTCTGGTGGTTTATGTCATCAGCAGAAAACCTGAAAGTGAATTATAGCCTTGCATTCAATCTCTATGTTCTGTGCGGAAATAGCCAGTTTTTCAGAATGTGCAATTTAGAGACTTGGGAGCAAGAGACTTATAAAGTGTATTTCTTGTAGTCTGTGCCAAAGTCAAAGCTATGAACATTCAAAATAAAAGACTGATATAAAATCGGTTCAAGATACACCTATAGTTTTATGAGTAACAGGATGTTTTTATTAATATTTGGAAAACTTGAGAGAGAGCTACATTCTACTTATTTCTAAACATCTAGAGAGTTTCTAAAACAAAAATGAAACTAAATTTGGATTTCATCAACACTGAATTGAGAGGATAACAACTTGGACATAGTAACATTGGCAGTAGAAGGTCCTTTTTCTTTACGTGTTAGTGGTTACCCTTGTGAAATGGTCAAGTAAACATCTGCAAGAAGGGCTACACAGAGAGCTAACCAGAGCACAGATCCACTTTATAACTTTAAAAGTTGCTAACAAGTTATTTCTCCAAGAAAGTTTATTTAGGTAATTATCTTAAATAAACTATTATTTGCATTCATCACACCTATAATTCTGAACACTTTTCAATGTACAAACCCTATGTTAACATATAAAGAGTCCACTTCCTAAGTAGTTTGTGAAGCAAAGTAGGCTTGTGTTGGTGTGCGATCAAGAAGAGCTTCCCTGGTGGCTCAATTGGTGAAGAATCTGCCTGCAATGTGGGAGACCTGGGTTCAATCCCTCAGTTGGGAAGATCCCCTGAAGAAGGGACTAACTACCCATGTCAGTATTCTGGCCTAGAGAATTCCATGAACTCTATTTTCCATGGGGTCACAAAGAATCAGACATGACCATGTGACTCACTTTCAAGAACATATATACTAGAACTCTCTTAGTTTGAGAGATAAATTTTTGGATCAAATTTTGGACTGTAATTTGGAAACAGTACTTTATAAGGAAAGGTATAGCATGTTTAGATAAATGCCCTTATTTAAAACTGTGTTAATATTCATATTGTGAACACTGTAAAGTATCTCTCTTGACCACCATTAAGTACTAAATATGGCATTAAATATATACCACACACAATTCTAGTTGCTATTGATGCTAAAAGTTTCAACAGTAAAAAAAAAAAAAAAGAAAAAAAGAAAAAAGAAAGATATCTCTGTTTTCAATAAGCTTCTATTATATTTGGGGAAGGTAAATAATAAATAAATAACAATTATGTATTATATCAGAATAGTTAAATGAAGATAAAAATGTAGTATCAGGGAATTAAAGAAAGAATAAGAAGTAGCATTTTGTAAAGAACTAACAAGGAGGGCTCTCAGACAGAAAAAGTAAATGACATGTGAAAACATATACATAAATTGATGGAATGGGCTGTTTGAATATTTGAGAGAAAGGTATTCCAGTAGAGGGAAAAGCAAATCAAAGATATTGAGATAGGAATATGTTAGTTGTGTCTGAGAAAGAATTAGAATGGTAGTGTGGCTAGAATGAAATCATATAGGAAAAGAGTGATGAGAGATGGAGTCAGAAAAACAGCAGGATAAAATGGCTGGATGATACAGGGCTTGTAGGCCACAGGAAAATGTCTGAATTTGACTCTTGGTGAAGCAAGAAATCAATGAAGGCAAATTAGAAGTGATCTGAGGATTGCTAGCAATCTATTTTGTTGAGAATAGACTATAAAGTAGATGGAGATAAAAGCATGGATGTTGGCTAGAAAGTTATTGGAAAATTTCCAGTCAAGAGTCCATGACTTATGCCAAGGAGGATAGTTAGAAGTAGTAATTAGTTTCTGTATAGATTTTAAAAGTAGCATCAAAAGAGTTTCTGATCATTTAGGTGTCAGTTGTGAAGCAAAGGAATGAATTACAATTCCAAGGTATAGAATCTATTCGTTCAGCTCTCATTTGTTAGGGAATGAGTGAGTGAACATATACACTAGCTTGGGTAACAAAAGCAATGGTTTAGTGAATATGACATGCAGACTACCTAGGAAGGAGGGGACTGTCACATCAAACAGTTTATGTTTTTGTCAAGAAGAAAGCATTAGGAAAATTACCGGCAATCTTAATTTATTAATAAAATTATATGGTCTTGTGCACTTATCCCTTCAGCAAATAGCACAGAGTTTCTGAGTGCAAGCTCAGTCATGTCCAGCTCTGTGCAACCCCATGGACTGTATCCCATCAGGCTCCTCAGGTTTATGGGATTTTGCAAGCAAGAGTACTGAAATGGGTGGCCATTTCCTCTTCAGAGGTTCTACCCAACCCAGGGATCAAGCCTGCATCTCCTGTCTCCTGCACTGGCAGGCAGATTCCTTATCACTAGCGCCCTCTGGGAAGCCCAAATAGCACTGAAGCTTAAGAAGTTTTGGTGGCTAAAATCCTTATTTGGGTAGTCCTTGTTGTAGTCACAGATGCAGAGATTGATCTGAAGTTGTTTTAAAATGGCTCAAAAAAGTAATAGTTTCAAAGTCCGTATTTATAGTATTCAGTAGCACCAGTTCACATCACCCTTACACACCTGATGCTCTATTTTCTCTTCCCAGGGCCTTGGGTCTTGAAGGAAGTTTTCAGTAGCTGGCCATAGTTCCACTTCTAATTCAGTGGGTGTTACCATCTATCACAATGTTAGAGGCATGTCATGGGTACTCATTAGACTTCAGGTAAATTGAAATAACTGTCTTGCTCTTCTAAGAATTATGGCATCAGAAAAATATGTTAATATTTAGTAGAAAAAAATCCTTAAATAAGCAGTTTCATTAAATTTTTTCTTCACATACGCTTCTACATTTCTTCCGACAATCTTCACCACACAGTTTCTTCACTGATTTTTAACATAGAATCATTGTCTAGTTCATTATTGTAGTGATCTATTTATATGATTACCTAATTGAGTGAGATGTTTGTTTGAAGAAAACATCTAATGTTGGAATCCTGGTTTTGCCATAGTAAGAACATGGGCAAGGAGCTAACCTTGAATTAGCATAGATCCCTCCACAAAATTAAGAGCAATTTGCAAGGCTTATTATAAAGGCTTTGGTATAAGAAAAAAGCCATAGGAGTATCTAATATACTGGAGGGAAAAGCAAGTGAGTGTTGTCTTCTTAAGGTAAATTTATGTATTAGTTTCATAGCTCTGTAGTTACACTGAGTATTACCAATTCAGGAGCATTCTGTAGAGAAATGAAGGTCAAGAAAAAGAGAGGAGTTCAGCTTCCTATCCCCTTTACCATATTGTGTTTTCTCCAAGTATGTGGTTGAATCTTAGGGTATAGTCCAAAAAAAAAAAAAAAAACAAACCTGTAATACCAGACTATAGAACATTCCCTTATATATAGAATGCCTAAAGATTGCTATTCTGGACATTTATTTTGGGGAGATAAAGGTCTGTAAGTTCAGTTGAGGTATTGATTTTGTTAAAAGGAGGAAAAACAATCCACTGGTAGGGAACCTTGGATGAGCATTTCTATATATTAATGCTTCATCATTACAGATCTAATTTTAGCCATATGATTAGAAACAGTGCAGTAAAAATAGAAAAGCTGGAGAAGGAAAAATTATTTGATCATGACATCACGACAGGATGTGCAAACAAGCAACATTTGTGCCTTTAGCACAAATATTTAAGGCATGTGTCCTTGGGACCTTAGTTATCCCAGCATAGTCTTCTTAGGTTCACAGCCAGAATATCATTGAAATACAATCCTGACAGATATTGCTAAGCAGTTGTCACACTGAGCCAAGCAAGGACAGAGTTCAAAGATGGAAATGCCCTTATTATCTGCATGAAAATAGAAAAAGTAAAAAAAAAAACAAAAAACCATGACCAATATGTAACTTCATTAAAATTTTATTTTATTTACTCAAACAAGATTTCCTGACACTTCTGAAAAACTAAAAGTGAAGCTCATACTGAAAAGAAGAGCATTGGGTATAAAGTTCTGAAGCTACAGTTAAAAAGTAAGAGTAGTGACTGGTAGAAAACCCATAGTAAAGATATAGAAAACTTACCTAAGTTCAAGGTACACTCAGCATTTTAACACTCACTAGTTAGTCTAAAAATAAGGTTTGAGTGTGCAGAAATGCACAAATGAAATGGTGTCTCAGTCTGCTCAGGTTGTTGTAACAAAAAAAACATGAACTGGGTGGCTTGAACAATAGATATTTATTTCTTGCAGTTCTGGAGGCTGGAATGTCCAAGATTAAGATGTTGATTGATTGACTTGGTTCCTGGTGATAGCTCTTTTCCCGTATTGCCAGTGGTGGTTCCCTTCTCACAGTAGCCTCACGTGATAGAAGCAGCAGTCTCTCTGTTCTCATCTTTGTTGTTGTTCAATTGATAAGTCCTGTCCAACTATTTGTGACTCCATGCACTGCAGCATGTCAGGCTTCCTTGTCTTTGACCATCTCCTGGAGTTTGCTCAAAGTCATGTTTACTGAGTTGATGATGCCATCCAATGAGCTCAGTCTTTGTCACCATCACCTCTTCTCCTCCTGCCCTCAATCTTTCCCAACATCAGATCTTTTCCAATGAATTGCCTCTTTGCATCACATAGTCAAGGTATTGGAGCTTCAGCTTCAACAGTAATCCTTCCAGTGAATATTCAGAGTTGATTTCGTTTAGGATTGACTGGTTTGATCTCCTTGCTATTCAAGGGACTCTCAAGAGTCTTCTCCAGCACCATAGTTCAAAAGTATCATTTCTTTAGCACTCAGCCTTCTTTATGGTCTTCTCTCACACCTGTACATGACTACTGGAAAAACCATACTTTTAACTATCCAGACCTTTGTCAGCAAAGTGATGTCTCTGCTTTTTAATATGCTGTCTAGCTTTGTCACAGTGTTCCTTCCAAGGAACAAGTATCTTTTATTTTCATGGCTGCAGTAATCATCTGCAGTGATTTTGGAGCCTAAGAAAATAAAATCTGTCACTATTTCCACTTTTCCCCATCTTTTTTCCATGAAGTGATAGGACCGGATTATAAGGACACTGATCGAACCCTGAGGAACACACCCCCATGAGCGCATCTATGACTAATTACCTCACAAAGGCCCCATCTCTAAGTATCATCATATGAGGGGTGGGTGGGACTTCAATATATGAATTTGTGTGGATACAAACATCTAGTTGATAATACTTGGTAATTACCATACATATGAATTATTAGGAAATAACAGTTCATCGTATGTGCTCTAGATTGAATTTTCATATCTTACAAACACAAAAAAGAGATAGTATGAAATGCCGCTCTTCAAAATTCTGCATACTCAAGTAACAACAACAGAATCCCAAGCATATTACTCTTATTGACAATACTTTGCATAAGTTTGTTTATAGCAACTGGAAAAATATATAAAGTGTATCTATGCCATAACCCTACAAATACTAAATATAATTTAAATTAAAAACATATTAATGATCATTCTTCTTCTGAATTTTTCTATTGTTTTAAACAGACAAAATATTCTTTCTAACTATGCATCTATGAAGCCTGAAAAGTTTGAATATAAGCCATGGTTAGGATTTTGCCCTGGGCCAGAGCTCCTGTGAGACACCAACTCTACAAACATGCTTACCAGAGAGCTACATGCAACAAAACAAGGAAGGACACTCTCACTCATTTCTACCAGAGAAAGTCCAGGGCGAATGAATGTATTCAAAGGGTAATGGCACATTTCTGCCTGTAATAACCTTTCTACATTTTATGTATTGCCTTATTTAGTTTTTTAAATACATTTTTCATTGTGGTTTTGATTTGCATTTCTTTGATAATGAGTGATGTTGAGCATCTTTTCATGTGTTTGTTAGCCATCTGTATGTCTTCTTTGGAGAAATGTCTATTTAGTTCTTTGGCCCATTTTTTGATTGGGTCTTTTATTTTTCTGGAATTGAGCTGCAAGAGTTGCTTGTATATTTTTGAGATTAGTTGTTTGTCAGTTGCTTCATTTGCTATTATTTTCTCCCATTCTGAAGGCTGTGTTTTCACCTTGCTTATTTTTTGTTGTTGTTGTACAGAAGCTTTTAAGGTTAATTAGGTCCCATTTGTTTATTTTGCTTTTATTTCCAATATTCTGGGAGGTGGGTCATAGAGGATCCTGCTGTGATGTATGTCGGAGAATGTTTTGCCTAGGTTCTCCTCTAGAAGTTTTATAGTTTCTGGTCTTATGTTTAGATCTTTAATCCATTTTGAGTTTATTTTTGTGTATGGTGTTGAAAGTGTTCTAGTTTCATTCTTTTACAAGTGGTTGACCAGTTTTCCCAGCACCACTTGTTAAAGAGATTGTTTTTTCTCCATTGTATATTCTTGCCTCCTTTGTCAAAGATAAGGTGTCCATAGGTGCGTGGGTTTATCTCTGGGCTTTCTACTTTGTTCCATTGATCTATATTTCTGTCTTTGTGCCAGTACCATACTGTCTTGATGACTGTACTTTGTAGTAGAGCCTGAAGTCAGGTAGGTTGATTCCTCCAGTTCCATTCTTCTTTCTCAAGACTGCTTTGGCTACTCTAGGTTTTTTGTATTTCCATACATATTGTGAAATTATTTGTTCTAACTCTGTGAAAAACACCGTTGGTAGCGTGATAGGGATTGCATTGAATCTATAGATTTTTTTGGGTAGTATACTCATTTTCACTATATTGATTCTTCCCATCCATGAACACAGTATATTTCTCCATCTATTAGTGTCCTCTTTGATTTCTTTCACCAGTGTTTTATAGTTTTCTATATATAGGTCTTTAGTTTTTTTAGGTAGATATATTCCTATTTTATTCTTTTTGTTGCAATGGTGAATGGAATTGTTTCCTTAATTTCTCTTACTATTTTCTAATTATTAGTGTATAGGAATGCAAGGGATTTCTGTGTGTTGATTTTATATCCTGCAACTTTACTATATTAATTGATAAGCTTTAGTAATTTTCTGGTGGAGTCTTTAGGGTTTTCTATGTAGAGGATCATGTCATCTGCAAATAGTGAGAGTTTTACTTCTTCTTTTCCAATCTGGATTCCTTTTATTTCTTTTTCTACTCTGATTTCTGTGGCCAAAACTTCAAAAACTATGTTGAATAGTAGTGGTAAGAGTGGGCACCCTTGCCTTGTTCCTGACTTTAGGGGAAATGCTTTCAATTTTTCACCATTGAGGATAATGTTTGCTGTGGGTTTGTCATATATAGCTTTTATTATGTTGAGGTATGTTCCTTCTATTCCTGCTTTCTGGAGAGTTTTTATCATAAATGGGTGTTGAATTTTATCAAAGGCTTTCTCTGCATCTATTGAGATAATCATATGGCTTTTATTTTTCAATTTGTTAATGTGGTGTATTACATGGATTGATTTGCAGATATTGAAGAATCCTTGCATCCCTGGGATAAAGCCCACTTGGTCATGGTGTATGATCTTTTTAATATGTTGTTGGATTCTGATTGCTAGAATTTTGTTAAGGATTTTTGCATCTATGTTCATCAGTGATATTGGCCTGTAGTTTTCTTTTTTTGTGGCATCTTTGTCAGGTTTTGGTATTAGGGTGATGGTGGCCTCATAGAATGCGTTTGGAAGTTTACCTTCCTCTGCAATTTTCTGGAAGAGTTTGAGTAGGATAGGTGTCAGCTCTTCTCTAAATTTTTGGTAGAATTCAGCTGTGAAGCTGTCTGGACCTGGGCTTTTGTTTGCTGGAAGATTTCTGATTACATTTTCAATTTCCGTGCTTGTGATGGGTCTGTTAAGATTTTCTATTTCTTCCGCTTCAGTTTTGGAAAGTTGTACTTTTCTAAGAATTTGTCCATTTCTTCCACGTTGTCCATTTTATTGGCATATAATTGCTGCTAGTAGTCTCTTATGATCCTTTGTATTTCTGTGTTGTGTGTTGTGATCTCTCCATTTTCATTTCTAATTTTATTGATTTGGTTTTTCTCCCTTTGTTTCTTGATGAGTCTGGCTAATGGTTTGTCAATTTTATTTATCCTTTCAAAGAACCAGCTTTTGGCTTTGTTGATTTTTGCTATGGTCTCCTTTGTTTCTTTTGCATTTATTTCTGCCCTAATTTTTAAGATTTCTTTCCTTCTACTAACCCTGGGGTTCTTCATTTCTTCCTTTTCTAGTTGCTTTAGGTGTAGAGTTAGGTTATTTATTTGACTTTTTTCTTGTTTCTTGTGGTATGCCTGTATTGCTATGAACTTTCCCCTTAGCACTGCTTTTATAGCGTCCCATAGGTTTTGGGTTGTTGTGTTTTCATTTTCATTCGTTTCTATGCATATTTTGATTTATTTTTTGATTTCTTCTGTGATTTGTTGGTTATTCATTCAGCAGAGTGTTGTTCAGCCTCTGTATGTTGGAATTTTTAATAGTTTTTCTCCTGTAATTGAGATCTAATCTTACTGCATTGTGGTCAGAAAAGATGCTTGGAATGATTTCTATTTTTTTGAATTTACCAAGGCTAGATTTATGGCCCAGGATGTGATCTATCCTGGAGAATGTTCCATGTGTGCTTGAGAAAAAGGTGAAATTCATTGTTTTTGGGTGAAATGTCCTATAGATATCAATTAGGTCTAACTGGCCTATTGTATCATCTAAAGTTTGTGTTTCTTTGTTAATTTTCTGTTTAGTTGATCTATCCATAGGTGTGAGTGGGGTATTAAAGTCTCCCATTATTATTGTGTTATTGTTAATTTCCCCTTTCATATTTGTTAGCATTTGTCTTACATATAGAGGTGCTTCTATGTTGGGTGCATTTCATGCCAGTCAGAATGGCTGTGAAAAAGTCTACAAGCAATAAATGCTGGAGAGGATATGGAGAAAAGGGAATCCTCTTACACTGTTGGTGGGAATGCAAACTAGTACAGCCACTATGGAGAACAGTGTGGAGATTCCTTAAAAAACTGGAAATAGAATTGTCATATGACCCAGCAATCCCACTGCTGGGCATACACACTGAGGAAACCAAAATTGAAAGAGACAGGTGTACCCCAATATTCATCGCAGCACTGTTTATAATAGCCAGGACATGGAAGCAACCTAGATGTCTATCAGCAGATGAATGGATAAGAATGCTGTGGTACATATACACAATGGAGTAGTACTCAGCCATTAAGAAGAATACATTTGTTTTTTTTTTAATTTTATTTTATTTTTAGACTTTACATAACTGTATTAGTTTTGGATACACTTGAATCAGTTCTAATGAGGTGAATGAAACTGGAGCCTATTATACAGAGTGAGGTAAGCCAGAAAGAAAAACACCAATACAGTATGCTGCTGCTGCTGCTAGGTCGCTTCAGTCATGTCCGACCCTGTGTGACCCCAGAGACAGCAGCCCACCAGGCTCCCCCATCCCTCAGATTCTCCAGGCAAGAACACTGGAGTGGGTTGCCATTTCCTTCTCCAATGCATGAAAGTGAAAAGTGAAAGTGAAGTCGCTCAGTTGTGTCTGACTCCTAGCGACCCCATGGACTGCAGCCTACCAGGCTCCTCCATCCATGGGATTTTCCAGGCAAGAGTACTGGAGTGGGGTGCCATTGCCTAATACAGTATACTAACACATATATATGGAATTTAGAAAGATGGTAATGACAACCCTGTATGCGAGACCCCAAAAGAGACACAGATGTATAGAACAGTCTTTTGGACTCTGTGGGAGAGGGAGGGGGAGGATGATTTGGGAGAATGGCATTGAAACATGTACAATATCATATAAGAAATGAATCGTCAGTCCAGGTTCAATGCAGGATACAGGAAGCTTGGGGCTGGTGCACTGGGATGACCCAGAGGAATGGTATGGGAGGGAGGAGGGAGGAGGGTTCAGGATGGGGTACACGTGTACACCCATGGTGGATTCATGTTGATGTATGGCAAAACCAATAAAATATTGTAAAGTAAAAATAATAATAATAATAATTTTAAAAATTAAAAAAATATACATTTTTCATCTGATGGTCCTGCGTTTTTACCATAATTCAGCTCAAATATCAAGCCTTATGAAATCTCCCGCAATCTTTGAGTCAGAGAAAGTCATGTACTGGTCAGTTTCTACAGGGAATGTGCACTAAGGCACTTACATTTGTATACTTAACACTTTCTCTTACTCACTAGACTACAAGTTCCCTCAAGGCAGGGGATATAGCTTAGCCAGCTTTGAGCACACTCTCCAGTGCTATTCACAGTGCAGAGTAGATCCCAAATGAATCATTGTTGAACAATAAAGTGTATGAATAAATGTATAATCACAAAGCATTTCAACTCAAATAAACTTTACCATTTTTTCTACCAGTAACTTAGCTTTTAAAGTATAAAAAAAATCACAAGATGATTATTATCATTTTCATAAATAAGGTAGAGATTATTAAAGATAAATGTTTAAAAGTCATTTGGAAAACAACCAATGCTAAATTCTTTTAGCAATGAATCTAACTATAGGCAAATTTTAACTTAACTGGAATATGAATTGTAAACTTAATCTTATGTGATAAACTTCACTAGTTTTATGTTGACATTACTACATAGAAAACTATTAACACTGAACCTCTGACAAATTCCATATGAAAAATAAAAGTAAAAAATAATAGTTTCCCTACAAGAGTAAAAACACTCTTAATAAAGTGTTTTCCAAAGCAAAACAAAGAAGTATAAACTTTACACTAAAGAGTTCATGAGTAAAGTCAGCATGAGCTTAAAGGATAGAATGTAATGAACATTTGATAAAGGTTTGATAAAGATTCAAAGCTTATGTTGATTATGAGAATGAAGGCTTAGAGTTCCCATTATTGAACATTTTTCTGTAGCTTTCTTCAGCAGATATTAAGCTTGTAAAGAGCAAACTCTTTCAGGAATCAAGTCTTTAAGAGAAGCAATAATAGCATTTGGAAAATTTATTAAAATACAAAAGGATCAAAAGTCTTTTAAGACTTAATCTATGTGGTGATCTTGCATTCTCTTTGTACAACTAAATTGAGTCCAAAGTATTAAACTAAAACTGTGGAACTGTAATTACACAACTAACTAGCCACCTGCAGTTCAGATAGTGTCAAATGAATTGGGTCAGACTGGAATGAAGTAAAATACTTAAATGATGGACAAAATACTTCCTTGGCCCTGAAATTGTGCTATTAGTATGACTCTGAACTAACTGACACCTTGAATAGCAGAATCTTCAGGGTTTCACACATTTGTTCTTGTGTTATCATTTAAATATCATTAAAAATATACATGATGAGAGTGCTTAATTTGGCAGAAATTTATTCAAGATATCAAAGTTAAATGGATAATTTCTATTTTTCCTATACAGTGTATTGAATGTAACAACAGTTACAAACACTGTATCACAGTATACTTTCTCAAATGGTTTTTCATATAGTATCTCATTTGCTCTTGTCTAGCAATAGCTGAGGATATTGACTCTGACATCTTTTCAAGATCCTTTGGCTAATAAATGGTAGAGTCAGGACAAAATTCAAATTTTCTGAATTCAAATTCCTAGGTTCTTAAAGGATATTGCTAGTAACAATATGCCTATTATGCACACACACACACACACAGGGACACATTCTAGGAACTGGAATTATAAGCCATTGGCTATGCTGCTGCTGCTGTTAAGTCGCTTCAGTCGTGTCCAACTCTGTGTGACCCCATAGACGTCAGCCCACCAGGCTCCCCCGTCCCTGGGATTCTCCAGGCAAGAATACTGGACTGGGTTGCCATTTCCTTCTCCAATGCATGAAAGGGAAAAGTGAAAGTGAAGTCGCTGAGTCCTATCTGACTCTTAGCGACCCCACGGACTGCAGCCCACCAGGCTCCTCCATCCATGGGATTTTCTAGGCAAGAGTACTGGAGTGGGGTGCCATTGCCTTCTCTGAAGCCATTGGTTATAGTATTAGGATAAATGACTGGAAACTTGTTTTCATAGTATAGGCTTAACATGTGTTTCGGATATTTTCTTTTTAGTAAGTATATCAGAAAATAAGTTGAAAATAAAAAAAAGAAATACTTGTTTAATATAGAAATTCTTAAAGAGATTAAAGGGGGCATTAAAAATCACAGAGAAGCAGGCAACATTTCTGGCAATTGAGATGTCACTGCCTAAAACTTTACGTATTTTGACCTATTGAGTAGACATAAGGTTCATGGATCCAGACTTACACTGATAGGTTTAGTAAACATGTACAGTTTGCTAGTTCTTCTATATATGTAAATTGTACCTTTTCAATAGGTGTCAGTTTTGGGGCAGACAAAATATAGTCCCCCTCTCAAATCCAATAATGTAATTCAAATGAAATTTCTTGCTGACAGCATGAACCCATAGAGCACAGTAGCTTGTGACAATAACTGACTGCAGAGATTATAAGGCATCTCATGGCCTCAGCTAGACTTCTTAGTCCTTTATAGAGAAGACCAAGCAAGAGATTATTTACGGTTTAACTGTGATATGAAAAAGAAGTTTTATTTGGTGTCAAGTAGTGTATGTGACACCAGAAATGAGTTTACCACAAAGCAGCTTGGGAAATTTCCTTATTGATAAGTCAGGTTTGCAGCTCACTGCTCCTTGTAGTGCACTGGATTTTTTAAGTCAATGAAAAGAGCACACTCACACTTAAAGAAGCTCTTCTGTACTTTGTAGGAGTTCATGTTTTCAGAAAACATTTATCCAATCTTGATGTTGCAACTGAATTAGACTCTATCTTGGGAGAAGCAAGTCTTTAGTTTTTGCTGTTGCTCTAGTTTTTTTTTTTTAACTTAAAAAATTAATTTTTAATATGCTGCAACATATTTAGGTCATACAATATGTGTTGCAGACATATGAACCAATTTTATACACAATGAGATTAAATAAGTTTTGAGAGAATCTCAGTGAGCACACACTTATAGAGATTGAGTGAGATGACATTCGGTTCTATTTGTGTAAATGAAGTGAAGGGAAGTGAAGTCGCTCAGTTGTGTCTGACTCTTTGCGACCCCATGGACTGCAGCCTAGGCTACAGTCTGTTCGTGGAATTTTCCAGGCAAGAGTACTGAAGTGGGCTGCCATTTCCTTCTACAGGGGATCTTCCCAAGTCAGGGATCAAATCCAGGTCTCCCACATTGTAGGCAGATGCTTTATCGTCTGAACCACCAGGGAAGCCCTTTGTATAAATGGTTGAACATAAATAAGAGAAGCTTTTCATCAGGAATATGAGAACCCACCAAAGACCACAGTTATGTTTCTTGATTATAAATATTTTAACTTATTGAGAAATAGCAATTTAACAAACATGAACAATGAATATTGCCTCAGATTGCCTTAAACTCAGAAGACTACTTTGAATAATAAGCAAATGCAAAACACTTTTACACAAGACAATGTAAATGAATGTGTCTGGAGAAGTACTTGATCTTCTGCAGAAGCTGTCAAATTTATTTGACAGGGAGCATTATGGGATAAAATAAGAAATATTAGTATGGGGTCTTATGAGCTAGACACAAGGTAGATCAACCTGCTAAAGCTATCTACATAATCAAAGGAGGATGTAGAGAAAAAGAAGAAACCAACAGGACCTGAGAGGGGCTGAGACATAGGAAGGAAAATTCGACAATGTTCTAGAGCAGTTTTAGGGTGTAAGAGCTGAAAAGTAAATAAAGAGACTTCTGGTTTTAACAGACATGTAATAAGGAATGGAGATTGGTTGATAGCTATTGCTTTTTTCCCCATTCAAACAGTGGGCCTTCTTGACATATTAGGATTAAAAAAATATTCTATAGAAACTGGTCTTCCATGTTTTGGGTTCAAGAGTTTTGTGACTCAGGAAGGTAACCTAATGTTGATGCAGTGTCCTCATTTCTAAAGTAATATTTATAGCACTATCAGTAATAACAGATATCTATACCTTTCAATCAATCCGTATAACTGTATCTAGGTCTATATCACTATTTAAACATAAATTTAGACACGGGTTTAAATATACCAAACACCAAGAACAATAGTAGACCTTTTACATTTTAATCTTATTGTTATGATAATCCTATGAGGCAGAAACTATTATTACTATTGTTAAACACATGAGGAAAAAGACTTTAGTTACTCAACATAGATCAAATCACAAAGCAGAATCTGAGATCTTAACCAGTTATCTATGTTGTCTGAGAATATCTCTTTTTATAAAATTTAGAGGAGAATCTGACTGCCAATGCAGGAGACGTAGGAGATGTGGATTTGATCCCTGGGTTGGGAAGATTTCCTGGAGAAGGAAAGGACAACCCACTCCAGTAATCTTGCCCGGGAAATCCCATGGACCAAGGAGCCTGTGGGCTACAGTCCATGTAGTTGCAAAGAGTCAGACAGGACTTTGCGACTGAGCACACATTCATTATAAAATTACAATACGTAATAAAATGGGGATTCTATGGAAGAGACTCATAGGTCAAATAGAAGGACATACATATAAAAGTACAGATTTTAGAGCAAGGCTGCTTGGAGTTGAAGTAAGTAAGTTGGAGACTTACTCTGCCAACTGTGCAACTTTTGACAATCATTTCACCTCATTCATCCAGCTGTTTCATCTGCAAAATGGGGCTAATGACAGCATGCACCTCCTAGGCTTGTTTTGAGAACTAATTAAATACTTACAAATTAATTATAAAACATTTAAAGTAGTGCCAGGCATAAAGTATTATGTAGGTAACATTTGTTATTTCAAATGACTCGCTGTATTTTTTGTCTTCTTTAAAAGAAATAGCACTAAGCATAAATGAAATGTGAACATTGTCTGGGTCCTGTGGCCTCTACCTAAAAGTCCTATGAATAATATAAGCTATATACTCTTGGAGTGAGTATATTTCTTCTGGTTGCTAGTCTGACTAGTGTCTCTGCTGTGTGGCTTATGCCTGCCATCTTGACAAAGACAGATCACAGGAAAAGTTCAGATAATGTATTCAAGTATTACTCTTTTCCTGCCCCACTCCCCACCCTACCACTCATGCAGTCTAATTCACTATCAAACAGCTTTTGAGCATCCTGATATTATCATGAACTGCATATACATTTTCAGCCCAACAAAGTCTTTTGATGCACATTTAACTACAGCTGTTAAATCTGACTCTTGATTCCTTTAAACATCTGGATAGCTTGAGGAATCCAGTTCTTAGGATGACAATGGTGAGCCAAATTGCATTAAATTGCATTAAATCAAATCTTCAGGTTATTATCATATTTCTATCACATATATATCAGGTGTGCTAAACATATGCTGATTAACAATGTACTGCCTCTAACATAGGGCTTCCCAATATTTCAGTGGACAAATAATCTGCCTGCAATGCAGGAGACTCAGGAGACATGGGTTCAATCTCTGGATCAGGAAGATGCCCTGGAGGAGAGCATGACAATCCATTCCAGTATTCTTGCCTGAAGAATCTTAATGATAGAGGAGCCTGGTATCCTACAGTCCATAGAGTCGCAAAGAGTCAAACATGACTGAAGTGACTTAGCATATCTAAGCGACTTAGGTATGCATGCACACCTTCATAGTAAAGCTCACTAATAAGTTTCCCTCATTGCTTCAGAAAACTTTGTGGGGTATATTATGGTCTTCTTATTTGGACCTAGTCATGAGCATTATTTATATTATTTTAATATTTTATTAGTCATCCTCAATGGATTTCCAAGTTTGTAATGCAATAAAATGCTTTATTGACCATCTTCAATGTATTCCCAAGTTGTACTTCACCAAAATGGTTTCTGTATGCCTTACTGAGCAGAGAACTTGAGTGACTTGCATCTTAGTATTCCATTATGTTTTTGGTCTGTTCTATTGTAATGACATCCCAGAGACTCAGAAAAAAAAAATGGGATATCAAATTAATTTATTTCCTTAGCCTCTTTAATGCTACTTTATGCCCTACCTCTCTACCCATTTCTCCCTTTTTTTGGTGGATCTTTATTTAGTCAGCAAAATTGTTCAGCATCTACTATGTGTTAGATATTGCACCAGGAAAAATTGAGGGCAGGAGGAAAGGGGGCAACAGAGGATGAGATAGTTGCATGGCATCATCAACTCAATGGACGTGAGTTTGAGTAAATTCTGGGAGAGTGAAGGACAGAGAAGCCTGGCATGCTGCAGTCCATGGGGTTGCAAAGAGTTGGACATGACTGAGGGACTCAAAAACAACAACCAGGACTCAAAAAGAAAAAAAAAAAAGAAAAGAAAAAAAGGGTTTGTATCCTCTGCTGTTGAAGTTTAGTTCAATTCAGTTGCTCAGTTGTGTCCAACTCCTTGTGACCCCATGGACAGAGGCATACCAGGCTTCCCTGTCTATCACAAACTCCTGAAGATTGCTCAAACTCATGTCCATTGCATCGGTATGCCATCCAACCATTTATCCTCTGTCGTCCCCTTCTCCTCTTGCCTTCAATCTTTCCCAGCATCAGGGTCTTTTCCAGTGAGTTAGTTCTTTGCATCAGGTGGCCAAAGTATTGGAGTTTCAGCTTCAGCATCAGTCCTTCCAAAGAATATACAGGACTGATTCCTTTAGAATGGACTGGTTGGATCTCCTTGCATCCAAGGGACTCTCAAGAGTCTTCTCCAACACCACTGTTTAAAAGCATCAATTCTTCAGCACTCAGCTTTCTTTATAGTCCAACTCTCACATCCATACAGGTATCCATACATCCATACAACTCTCACATCCAAAATCACTGGAGAAGGTGACTGCAGCCATGAAATTAAAAGACACTTGTTCCTCCGAAGAAAAATTATGAGCAACCTAGACAGAATATTAAAAAGCAGAAACATTATTTTGCCAGCAAAGGCCCATCTAGGCAAAGCTATGGTTTTTCCAGTAGTCATTTATGGATGTGAGAGTTGGACTATAAATAAAGCTGTTGAAATATTTAAAACCTATTCGGGTAGCTGAAAAGATGAATACAAAACAAAAAGTAACTTTAAATAATAACCTGGTGGAAAAAAATTAGATAAGTTTTTTTTGTGTGCATGTGCCAAAATTTTACTACAAACTTGTTGCAGGAGAAAAGACTTTTAACAGTTTAAAAATTAGACTTTTACTTTTATGGGGGAAATGGTATAGAAAAGAGTCATGATTAGATAATCTTTGTTGTACTATATAAAAGAAAAAAGAACCTAGTTAAGTATTATTGCACACTGCTTCAAGATTGGTCATTAGGCCCCTTCCAAGTTTAACAGTCCACTGAGAAGTGGATAGCTGAGTTCTCAGAAATGGTCTTATTTTCATTAAAATTTATTTGAACATTAATTAAACTTTTTATCAAGGATAATAATAATTTTTTTCCAAAAAAAAAGATTTTCAAATTACAATTTGAACAAAGTTTCCATCCTCATCCAGACTTGAGTTAATTTTTCTCTTTTCATGTAAGTTTGTGACAAGTAGAATTGAAGGTCTGAATAAGGGATTACTAATTGCCTATTACAAGGAAAGAGATGGAGGTCAATAAATCTCAGTCAAAAATTACTGCTGAGACAAAAAGATTTTGTCAGCAGTGGAAAAGGAATATATGCCATAGTTTGAATCCTTGATAAACTGAAATGAATAGGCCAGTTACTGATCAAACCAGCCTGAAAGTTCTGGATTGATTGAATTCTATGGACTGAGACACTAAGAATTGAGAGTGGGTTCTGTAACAATCCAGTTTTGATGTGCGGCTCCATAAGGATTGAGCCCATTCAAACACAGATGAGTTCTTTCTCTTCTGGCATGGTTAAGGACTTGGAAAGAAAACAAGAATCTGTCTGAGTATATAAAGAGGAGTGTTAAAAATATACATATCTAAAACTCTAAAGTGAGACGGATACCCAGGTGGCTAAGTGGTAAAGAGTCTTCCTGTTAATGCAGGAGATGCAGTAGATGTAGGTTCGATCCCTGGTTTGGAAAGATCTTCTAGAGTGGGAAATGGCACCCACTCCAGTATTCTTGCCTGGAAAATTCCATGGACAGAGGAGTCTGGCAGGCTACAGTCCATGGAGTCTCAGAGTCAGACATGACTGAGCATGGCAGAGCGAAATTGAGAAGTATGTATGTGAGAAATCTTTCTTTCCTTCTTTTTTTTTCCTTTTGTTTCTTTCAGGAAATAAAATTCATATTTTATGGCAAGGCAAGAAAAATTTAAACATAAAAATTCTTCTCTGTCCATTAGGCTCTGCTCTCCCTCCACTGTGTAATATGTATCTGCATTATGTAGATGGGGGACCAAACCTCCCCCATTGACAGGAATACCTGCTCAATCATAAAGAGTAATATTCTCCCAGCATCAACGAGACAATTCCTTAAAGATCACATGATCCACCATGATGCTGCTTAGATCTGAATGATATTAGACTGTCAATAATATGTCATTTGAGGTACGGCAGTCTCTTTCAAAAAACTTACTTAAACTGTGTCTTGACTTCTAACTAGTGACACAATTCTCAGAGCTTTCTCAGATGCTCCTCCCAAGTTATAATCTTCAAATTTGTCTCAAATAAAATTTTCCAATTCTTTCTTAGATTGAATGATTAATTTTTTGTCGACACTTTGGAACCATAGACCACTGAGCTGGAGGTCACTTCCTTAAAAAATGAGTGACCACAGTTGAGTCAAGTGATCATATGAATGATCTGAGCCTAGGAAGGGAGGTTTACTAAAATATGAAGTTAAGTACCACTTAATAGAAGGATGAATATTAGGAAAATAGAAGAGAAGTAAGGTGGAGGGTTATAATGGAAATGATAAGTTAATTCCATCTCCTGCTTTAAAAAATTGCTGAAAGCAGACACATACATGTTTCTAGTTACAAGACTAAAGATTTTAAGAACTTTATAAAGTATCTTGACCTTTGTAACTTCGTATTTGTTATCATCTGTTTGATTTTTGGTATTGATTAGCAGTAAAAGCTTTGTAGACAGCATTAACTGGAGATAACTATACTGAAAGTTAAAATATTATTGAATAGTTGCCTTTCAGGAAGTATCTAATTTAATCTTGAAAACTACCTTAATAAGTATATACTATTTCTAGAAGATGAAGAAGGAAATGGCAACCCACTCCTGTATTCTTGCCTGGAGAATCCCACGGACAGAGGAGCCTGGCAGGCTACATTCCATGAGGTCTCGAGAGTTGGACACAATTGAGCAACTAAACCGTCACCACCACATTTCTAAAAGAAATCCATGTGATTATGGAAAGTTAAGTAACACTTAAAGTCACTGAGAGTGTCTGACCTTGATGCAAACAGAACTTTTTTTTTTTTAACTTCAAAGTGTAAGCTGTTAGCACTGTGCCTGTGCCATCTGTGTGAACTTTGGATCCTGATCTTGAATTCTATCCCTGCCACTTTGCAGTTTAGTAATTATATATAAATTATTTATATTCTCTGAGCTATAATTCCTTTTATGAAATGTACCTAATTTGAGGCCTCACTCATTCAAAGCACCTGAGTCTGTTCTGAGCCTTTGGTAACATTAGCTTTTCTTTCTAAAACTCTTATCACTTAGAGGAGCAAAGAAGAGAAGAGCAGGAGAGAAGGTATTTCCACTACTTGGAAGCCAGGTTTAAGGGTGAAATCAAAAGGGATACAAAGTGTGTAGACTCATTAGGAAAAGAGAAAGTCAGCTGATAAAGAGCATGGGCTTGAAGAGTGGCTCTGAGACTAAACAGGGAACAGCAGACGGGTGTCCCTGTAAATGCAAGTGATGCCCTCCATCTTCTTTTCCTTTGTGCTATTTCCTGGATCAATCTACAACCCTTCAGAAGCTTGTGGAGAGGATTATTGTGAGGTTTTATTATAAATTGGTAAGAGGTATTCAGGATTTTTATATTGCCCTTTGGTACTCAGAGTAGAGTCAGTTAGTTCAGTTGCTCAGTCATGTCCAACTCTTTGTGACCCCATGGACTACAAACTCAGAGTAGAAACTCCCTATAAAAGTCTTATAACTCTGTAGGTATTTCCATGGTAATGATTGATATATTATTATTATAGGATAAGGAAGAAAAGTCTAATGTTCCATCAGGGAAGAAAACTGAAGAAATCTCAATCAAGCCACTACATTAGCTTTCTTCCTTTTTTTTTTTTTTTTCCAGGGAATATATGGTAGGTGCTCATTAAATGTTTATTAAATTGAGTTGAAAATAAAATGATGTTGTGGCTGTCTTTGTTTTTACAATAATCCATATGAGATAATTGAATTGATGACAAGAATCATCCTTGTAGAAAGCTCTTTTGAATATAATAATGTGTTGTATAAGTGAGAGTAGCAATTAATAAATTATTTAATCCATCATTTTTATAGACTACTAAGCATGATGCTGTGACCACTCACCTAGAGCCAGATATCCTGGAATGTAGAGTCAAGTGGGCCTTAGGAAGCATCACTACAAACAAAGCTAGTGGAGGTGATGAAATTCCAGTTGAGCTATTTCAAATCCTGAAAGATGATGCTGGAAAGTGCTGCACTCAATATGCCAGCAGATTTGGAAAACTCAGCAGTGGCCACAGGACTGGAAAAGGTCAGTTTTCATTCCAATCCCAAAGAAAGGCAATGCCAAAGAATGCTCAAACTACTGCACAATTGCACTCATCTCACACACTAGTAAAGTAATGCTGAAAATTCTCCAAGCCAGGCTTCAGCAATACATGAACCGTGAACTTCCAGATGTTCAAGGTGGTTTTAGAAAAGGCAGAGGAACCAGAGGTCAAATTGCCAACATCTGCTGGATCATGGAAAAAGCAAGAGAATCCAGAAAAACATCTATTTCTGCTGTATCGACTATGCCAAAGCCTTTGACTGTGTGTACCACAATAAACTGTGGAAAATTCTGAAAGAGATGGGAATACCAGACCACCTGATCTGCCTCTTGAGAAATCTGTATGCAGGTCAGGAAGCAACAGTTAGAACTGGACATGGAACAACAGACTGGTTCCAAATAGGAAAAGGAGTATGTCAAGGCTGTGTATTGTCACCCTGCTTATTTAACTTATATGCAGAGTACATCATGAGAAACACTGGGCTGGAAGAAGCACAAGCTGGAATCAAGATTGCCCAGAGAAATATCAATAACCTCAGGTATACAGATGACACCACCCTTATGGAAGAAAGCAAAGAAGAACCAAAGAGCCTTTTGATGAAAGTGAAAGAGGAGAGTGAAAAAGTTGGCTTAAAGCTCAACATTTAGAAAACTAAGATCATGGCATCTGGTCCAAACTCTTTATGGCAAATAGATGGAGAAACAGTGCGAACTGTGGCTGACTTTATTTTGTTGGGCTCCAAAATCAATGCAGATGGTGACTGCAGCCATGAAATTAAAAGACTCTTACTCCTTGGAAGGAAAGTTATGACCAACCTAGACAGCATATTAAAAAGCAGAGACAGTACTTTGTCAACAAAGGTCCATCTAGTCAAGGCTATGGTTTTTCCAGTGGTCAAGTATGGATGTGCGAGTTGGACTATAAAGAAAGCTGAGCACAGAAGAATTGATGCTTTTGAACTGTGGTGTTGGAGAAGACTCTTGAGA
The DNA here is from genome assembly GCF_029407905.1 of Bubalus kerabau. Classification (NCBI taxonomy): domain Eukaryota; kingdom Metazoa; phylum Chordata; class Mammalia; order Artiodactyla; family Bovidae; genus Bubalus; species Bubalus kerabau. Next base: position 65,582,899 of record NC_073629.1, on the reverse strand, counting down.
GTCCCTTAGACTGCAAGAAGATCCAACCAGTCCATCCTAAAGGAGATCAGTCCTGAGTGTTCATTGGAAGGACTGATGTTGAAGCTGAAACTCCAATACTTTGGCCACCTGATGCAAAGAGCTGACTCATTGAAAAGACCCTGATGCTGGGAAAGTTTGAGAACAGGAGGAGAAGGGGATGACAGAGGATGAGATGGCTGGATGGCATCACCAACTCAATGGACATGGGTTTAGGTGGACTCCCGGAGTTGGTGATGGACAGGGAGGCCTGGCATGCTGCCGTTCATGGGGTTGCAAAGAGTCGGACACGACTGAGCGACTGAATTGAATTGAAGTACCCATAAAAATAAAACTTCCACACATGAAAAGCTAAAGCAATTATGAAATTAAGGAGGTCAGTATGACCATGTGCTCAGGCAGAATGGTACTGTCGCTATTTATTCTATCACCTTAGCCTCGGAACATTTAGGTTTTGTGAGAATACTTTAATCATAGTGTTTTTCTTTTTAAAGCAGCTATCCCTTAGAAATCAGCTCCATGGGGCAGAGAAGCAAAAAGAAAACCCTCTGCAGGGCAATTGGGACAAATTGCTTCATGTAAAATTGGGTGCTAAAGAGAACACCACTTCGTTTATGAAGTATTGTGGAGATAATAGGCCATAATCAAAATACTGAAGGAATTATTTTACACTGATAATTGTCACTGCAATTAATACTTCAATAGATGCTGCTTTTAGAGTAGTATCTCACCAAGCTGCAGTAGAATTCCAGGCCAGGGAGACATATGCTAGAAAGAAAGAACTTAACACTGATTATTAATCTTGTTTGTGCCTGCTTTGCATTAGGTAGATGAATACTTGCTCTCAATTTTCTTCCCTTCTGTTCTGCTAAACAGTGACCTCTGTAACCTGAAAGAAAATTAGTAGTGTGCAGGAAAAACATTTTTTAATGATCTAGAAAAAAGGTTAACTACCTTAACAACTAGAAAATGTTCATTTCTTCCCAAAGCCCTTTTTTAATTCCCTTTGCTGGTGTACCTATTTGTCAGATATTTACATCTCAAATGATTCCTTTTTTCTCTCAAAGAATTGACCCTTTCTTAGTTCAGACTTTAACGAGCTTTCATTTATTTTATTATACAAGGTAAGATCCATGATACTTGCAATGTATGTTGATATTCTTTTCATATTTATGTTAAAGATGAAAATACATTTAAAACTATGTATAAAAAGGTATTTTTCTCATGTTTCACTTGAGAGATAAGATACTCAATTGATACAATTTATTATTTTTAAGTAGGAATCTTATAATTTTATTTTCTATATCCAATGGTTCGTTTATACCTAATATATATTTTAAATCTTGATTGCAATGGGACCTTTTATATTATTGGAGTCCCTACTAGCAGCATTTTAAAGACAATGAAACTTTAAAGCTATTTATGTGTACTAACAAATTGTACTCCCGGCAGTTTTACCAATGAAGTACTTTGAGCATTAAGTCTCTGTTTCCACAGGACAAATCAAGCTTTCTAGCTATTGGCTGCCAAAAAGTGAACATGATTTTTGGCTTAGAAATCATTGTAACTCCATTTTTTCCTTTGTTCTAAATTTCTATTTCTTCTCTTTTCAAGGGCATGTTCTACAGAAAATTCTCTAACTAAATGTACATATGCTTTACCAGGTCAGGTTCTTGGATGGAGATTATTTCTATAACATATCAAACAAGATTAAAGATTGAAACCGTTGGCTCTATTGTTTTGTGCTTTGCATAATACAAACCTAAAATTCTTTGGATTTGTAAAAATCCTGATGGTTGGTATTATAAAGGCAAAACTTCTGGAAAACTGACTGCATCTTTCAATTTGAACACCATTTCTACCATCAATCAGTTAATCAATGTCATCAATATCAATAATATTTCTTAAGTATCATCTTGAGTATAAATTAGGTTATGACACTGTATTAGGCATTAAGGATATACAGCTGTATTAAAATGAATTCCTTTTTCCTGAAGATTGGGGTTATTTTGGGGACACGATATATTGATGAAACATAAATTTAAGGTTATGCATTATGCAGAACAGAAAATTCCTTCCATGAGAATTCAAAGGTAGGAGAGTTTGAGGACACAATTCTCCATGAGTTTAATGTGCTTCTGTGTAGGCAAATGCACTGATTTTCTTCATTACAGATTATCTTTATATGAATGTTTGTATAGAAAGCAGCCTTGCTGCTGCTGCTAAGTCACCTCAGTCATGTCCGACTCTGTGTGATCCCATAGACGGCAGCCCACCAGGCTCCGCCGTCCCTGGGATTCTCCAGGCAAGAACACTGCAGTGGGTTGCCATTTCCTTCTCCAGTGCATAAAAGTGAAAAGTGAAAGTGAAGTCACTCAGTCGTGCCTGACTTTCAGCGACCCCATGGACTGCAGCCTTCCAGGCTCCCCCGTCCGTGGGATTTTCCAGGCAAGAGTACTGGAGTGGGGTGCCATTGCCTTCTCCATGAAAGCAGCCTTAGACAGTAGTAATAATGTGTCCCTTAAAGCAAAGAGCAGGTTTGTGTGCTGCCTAGTATAATAAGGATAATCTTCCCCCAGACAAAGATTAGGCAGATTTGTTTACAATCCATTATGAAAGATTGAGGTCTCCAAAATATGGGGTTCCTCAGCTGTGATGCAAACCCATTGCATGCAAAGCATCCACCTGGGCCACTTATACCATCCTGTAGGACTTGAGCAACAAAGGAATTGATACAATCGTTTTTGCTCATGGATAACATTTGTTAGATGTTAACAAATCTCATATAACAAATGATGGGGAAAGTGGTATAGGTAAATGTGTAATTAACTATTTTTTTGTTGTGAGGTTGAACTGAACACATATAAAAAAAAGGGGGATTGGAAATGATGGGTAACTATGAAAAATGCTTAATTTTCTCTTTAGTTTGGGTTATATGAGTACAATGCATAATGAAGAATATCTTACTTCTTCATTCAAAACTTTGTATAGATGGTAATTTTTCATCAGACTTCTTTGTTTTTGATACTGTTGTTCAGTTCCTAAGTCGTGTCCAACTCTTTGCCATCCCATGAACTGCAGCAAGCCAGGGTCCTCTGTCCTTCACTGTCTCCCTTAGCTTGCTCAGATTCATGTAAATTGAGTTGGTGATGTTATCTAACCATCTCATTCTCTCCCATCCCCTTCTCTTTTTGTCTTCAATCTTTCCAGCATCAGGGTCTTTTCCAAACAGTCAGCTCTTTGCATCAGGTGGCCAAAGTATCAGAGGTTTAACTTCAGAATCAGTCCTTTCAATGAATATTCAGGGTTGATTTCCTTTAGAATTGACTGATTTGATCTCCTTGCCGTCCAAAGGATTCTCAAGAGTCTTTTCCAGCACCACAATTCAAAAGCATCAGTTCTTCAGTGTTCAGCCTTCTTTATGGTCCAACTCTCAGATCCATACACGAATATTGGAAAAAACCATAGCTTTGACTCTACAGACCTTTGTCAGCAAAGTGATGTCTCTGCTTTTGAATACACAGTCTAGGTTTGTCACAGCTTTCCTTTCAAGAAGCAAGTGTCTTTTAATTTCATGGCTGCAGTTATGGTCTGCAGTGATTTTGGAGCCCAAGAAAATAAAATCTGTCACTGCTTCCACTTTTCTCATTTCTATTTCCCACAGACTTCTTATGGCAAGTTGGATTATTTTTCCATACATTTATTCTCCCATTAGATTTTTGGCTAGCTCTGTTAGATATCATCTTGTTTGGGTACAGAAATGTGTATAGAGTAGCTTCGAAATTATGGCAGCCAGTACTGAGGAGAACTGCCTAATAAGAGATTTAATCATGGGAATGCTTATGTTCAATAAAAGTTATCAAAAGACATTATCATAATGAAGAATTTCAGTGCTCCTCAAGTACAACACCTTATGAATTATGCGGAGCTATTTTTGAACTACAATGCAACATTAAATTAGGTTCTTTCATTAAAAAAAGCATAATCAGTTACTATTCTCTGCTCATTTCTAATTTCTACAATGCTGCCTTGATTTTGTAAACCTACAGAAATAATGTCTTTTCTATACTCTCTTTTCCTGTTTTTAATGTCACCTTATATCAGTTTTACTTTTTTTGCAGTGCTTGCTTATGAAATCAAGTGGCAGTGGTAATGATCCTTCTCAGTGGAACCCAGCAAATGCTGTTGCCATTTCTCATAGGCCAGACTAGTCTTGCAAACATGCCGCCACCACTTAGTGAAAATAAAGGGGGTAGAACAGAAAGAGGAGATCATGCGTATCTTAAAATAACAACAGCCATATGACAGTTTCAGGCTGTGTTTGGAGAATTTGCATATATCCCATTAAGTCTGCCTGAACTCCACTTTCAAATTTTGATGTTGCCAGTCAATTTGCAGAGGTCAATAATATCTTTTTCTAAATGCACGTTTTCTTATAATTGTACTTCAATAACTGACAACTGGCCCTGACAAAAAGACAAGAAAGACAAGTGTTTGTTGCAGGAAAACATCAATAAATGGCATTTTGTAGACAGGACTACTCTGGAAAGGCTCTGCTATTTTTGGACCATTAGCATCAAGTCAGGGTTTCAAATGATAAATTCAATTAGACTGGAGTTGACTAAGTGATCTAAAATAGTGTGCATTAGGAGCAATGTACAAGCATGGAGTTCATTAAATGGCAGTATCAATGTGATCACCTTTTAGTAACACAATCAATTTGTTGGTCTTTGAATGGTACTGGTGGTCGGACTAAATTAAACTTAATGTGCATTGACCAAGTGATTTATAGTATCTGGATTTACAGTATCTCAGAATAAAGAAGGATAACTTTCAAGTACTCCTGAAGCAGAGAAATGAGTCTAAAATAGGCCAAGTAAGGTGAGAACACTTGCCTTTTGTTTGCTTCCAAGCTTTACATTAGTTCTTTTTCTGAAGTCTGTAAAAAAGGTTAGACTAATCGGAATCCTGTGAACTCTACAGATACTATAGGCTTGAGTGCTGCATTGGCAAATTGGTATTCCATTTACACTCCCATCAAAGCCTTTAAGGTTTATATTGCTGAATTCCTACTGACAGATGCTATGCAAGCGGTGCTATTATATGCTAGGAATAGTCGTTGTAGCTTAATAAGGAAACCATGAAGAGTCAAAGATAGGACAAGCAAAACATTTTAAATTTATTACAAGCACATCAGAATTCTTCCTTTTTCATTTCTTACCTTAATGTGTGATATATGAATAAAAGAATAATGGTAAATATCTTATCTGAATGGTGAGCCATATGTGTCATATCCAAATACATTTTTCAATAATGCACACTTTTTTTTCCTCCAGGGAGCCATTGCTTATTTGCATAAAATTTGCCAATAACCATCACAACTATGTCCTATATTTCATATTTGCCCTCCAAGATCTGGCTCCTTGATGAGTCAGGGGGTTGAGAGTAATTTAGAGGACCACTGGAAATCTGTATGATATATTAATGCTTATGTCATCTTTAGTATAAATCAGCTTTCTGTACTTCACCAGCAGTTGGTACAATTAATAATCAGAACAGATTATATACCCAAAGTTCTCAAGTATGAAAAACAGAACAACTGCCACCAAATAAAATAAAATACCTCTTTTAATGGAGAATACTTTTAAAAAGCTCCTGGATTTTACAAACATTCTGTAAAGCTTCCTTTAAGCTTCATGCCAGAAATGACTGCTATTCTGTTAGACTGAGCTAGGGGGTGCTATAACCTTACAGCTGAGTGAAATCTGGACTTCAGAACTGAAAACGAGATGTTTTATCAAGCTCTGGTCAGAAGTAAGATGTGTGTGTACGCGCATGTGTGTGTGTGTGTGTGTGTGTGTTTGGGTGCACATGGACTTACGTTTCTATGCACTTTAGTAAGGTTTTCCCTAAAATAAATTTTAGAATAAATATTCACAACTCTTGATTTTTTTAAATGGCACATGTTGATGCTTCAAGACATTCTAAATTTTACAAAAATGTAAATGCCATATCTTAGGAAACTAGTGAGTTTATTTGTTTTTTTTTTTAAAAAGTACTTTTTTTTCCAAATTTTAAGCTGGAGGGTCTAATGAATACTTGACGTTCTGGACAAGTAAGTATATCAATTAAGACTTTTGTATATGTGTATGTACGTATGCACACACACAAAATATATACATATACATGCATATATATTATATATATAATTAAACCAATTTTGCTTTAGGCCAACCTAAGAATATTGTACTTTTTACAGTACAGAAGCCAATTCCATTATTTAATTTTTAATTTTTTAATTTTCTCACATTAGGAAATTAAAATAGTTTGGTAAAGATCATGGTTTGATAAATTAGAAAATATTGTAATTAATATTTTATCACTATCACTGTTGCTTTTACTTCCCCAGAAGTATTGATAACATCTAGATATTTTGATGTTTTCATTGGAACATGTATTTAAATGGCGATTTCCCTGGCTGTGTAACTAAAGAAAAGAATTCAAGAAAATCCTATATAAAAGATTTTCTTTATATATAATGTACTATTTTAAGACTGAGATTTAGAGTTTATTGAAAAGCTTAGTCACGATGATCTCTTTATGGGTATATCTGAAGTTTCTTAGTAGGCTATTTTTAAAGGAATTTTGAAAAATGCAATCGTCTACTCTTGAATTCCTCTCCATTTTCCAACTTTTAAAGGCAATCTTCTGAATTAAAACATTGCTTAGGAATAAAGGATTCTTGAATTTAGTTATAGTAGTTTCAGAAAATTATGCTGAATCCCAGCACTGTGACAGACCCCATGAACAGAGAATGAGTGAAAGTCAGGTATGCTCAGTCTAATCTTTTCCTCCTACTGATGATGATATGTTGATTCCAAATTGGTTTAATTTCATAAACCTAGAGAAAAGCATCCCCCTAGTTACTTTATTTGGTTTATAAATAAGTTGGACAGTCCTGTACCAATTGCACAAATAGAAATGATGTGGTCTGACTGTTGTCTGAAAAGTATATTAGTACTTCTGAGAGGAATGTTGTCTTGTGCATAATCAATTGTTTTCACATACGGGAAAGCTTCCCTAAGGCCTAAAGATTGGTGGTGGTGGAGGGGAGTTGTTTAATGACTTAGTTCAGCATATAACTAGAACCTATAATATGCAGGTCACTGGATGCCAGCTATGGAGATAGGCTGCTCTGTGTTACAGTGCAGCCCACATTTTAGCTAGGAAAATTAATAATTAAAAGAAAATTTGCAAAATATTTTAGTGAGTAAAATGGGCTCCATAGATGGTGTTGCTGCTGCTGCTGCTGCTGCTAAGTCGCTTCAGTCATGTCGGACTCTGTGCGAACCCAAGGACTGCAGCCTACCAGGCTTCTCCGTCCATAGGATTCTCCAGGCAAGAACACTGGAGTGGGTTGCTAAGTTACTTCAAAAGATTATTATGCATCCTATATTCTTCATATGAAGGCCAAATCATAAGTGAAGGAGATAAGAAATGTAGCTAAGCAGTGCAGCTGGAACCACCTGTAGTTAATACTAAATTCCTGATTTAGTTCAGAAGCATCATCAGGTATAGGGTCCTCAGAACTCTTAGTGCTAAATAGAGTTTTGACGGACTGACTAGAGGTAAAGGCTTTTATCTAAACATTTTTTGCACATCTCATGATTCTCAAAATTGGTGGCAAATGAGGTATCAGTAAATATTTTTACTGATTATTTGTAACTGAAATAACGGTATGAAGGGATATTTTCCTGTGAAAAGATTAAAATAAACTTTTGAAAGAAAATCTCAAATATATAAAATCCTTTGGCATTCCAGTCCTCTTAAAACTTGCTTTTCATCACAAATGCCCTTTCTGAAATGTATAGCTATTTGTGTGTGGTGTTTGTGAATGAGTGTGTGTATTTACTGAACCGTGTGCATGAAAGTGATTTAAGAGGTCAGCAAGGGTGCCCTATCTCCCGTTTACTTTTTATAGCTATTCAGCCCTTGCCAGTCAGAACTTGATGGATGATTTCAGGAATTGAACTCTGACCCTCACTGGGAGAACATGCTCCTTGTCAAAAGCATCTCAAAGGATTCCCATTGTCCTTTAATTTAAAAGACTCTTGGAATTACTTATAATTTTTGCCTTAGGTAATGAAGAAAACTTACTTTTCAGTTTATAATAAGCTAATAGCAAAATGATATGCATTCCAAATAGCCACTATTGGCATAAATTTACTATCTGATTTAGATAATGTTAATAGTATAACTAGACAATTACTAATTGCCATACAATTATTATAAAAATAATTGACCACATTTACCAAATAATTTATTTGTAGCACTGAACAACTCTTGGAGAGACAAAGCAAATTGTGATAGAAGAAACAAACTGTTCTTGTGATTTTTTATACTGAATTTATTTTAAAGAACATACACAAATGCTATATGTAATACATAAACCTCTTAGAAAACAGCTAAAACACACAAGCAAAAACTCAGCCAGCATTAGCATGTAATTAACTGAGCCCTTAAAAATAACTGAATGTTTCATTATTTCAGCCTCATATCAGTGCTGCCATTTGCTGCATTTTATTATATTATAATAAAATAAGCCTGGCAAATGAAATCCAAACCCTCAAGTATATCTAAGAGCCCCCAAAGATTCATCTAAGATTGTTGACAGTACATCAGACAAGCTTAATTTAACTAGACATGTTTAATCAATGGGAAAATCATTAAACTTTAGAGAAAACTATGTTAAAAACTAGTATAAAACAATGCATATGTTGCATCTACCTCAGTCCATACTATTCTTTCCCTAAGATATTTGGATCACTTAACACTAAATTTGATGTCTTTATATAAGCCCATTATGAGGTATGAGAATTTTAAGAGCAAAATCAGAATTGTTCCTTATTTCACAGACTTTATCAGATATTAGAATGCTTTTAGTTCTGTATCTGGGTGACCTGATTATGACAGATTTATTTTCCTTATAAATTGCTTTTAAAGATAAATATAAGCCATTTGGGAAGAGATTTATTATTTTCAAAATGCAAAAAAGAAATAACACTCTAGCTACAAGGAAAAGCTTCCCCTTGAAATAAAAGCTGTATTTAAATATTCAGCATTCAACAAAAGGCAAGACTAACTTAAGTCTCTATATAATCAGAAAACATGAAAATCTATCAAAAATTATTTATGAAGGATGGAAAGGTTAAAGGAGGAGACATGCAACTCTTACAAATAAAACCTCAGGAACAGAATTAAAGAAGGGATTGAAGCAATATGGCCCTTGTTTCTTGTTTAGTTGTTAAGTTGTGTTTGATTCTTTTGTGACCCCATGGACTGTAGTCTGTCAGGCTTCTCTGTCCATGGGATTTCCCAGGCAAGAATATTGGAGTGGGTTGCCTTTTCCTCCTCCAGAGGATCTTCCTGATCCAGGGATTGAATCTATGTCTCCTGCATCTCCTACTTTGGCAGACAGATTCTTTACCACTGAGCCATCAAGGAAATCTGCTTGCTTCTACATATATTGTATTAAGTGCATATCTTAATTTAAACATAGTTTAAGTGGGTTAATTCAATAGTTCGTTTCCAAATAGTGGTCAAAATGAGAAATACTATTTTATTGTCTTGATGTCTGTTGGTACTTCACAAGTTTATCAAAGTCATTCTTGTGAACCAAGAATGCAGCCTGCCATATGGGTAAACAAAGGGTGTTGCAGCAGCCATCGAGCCACCACACTGAAGCCACCACAGAAGTAAGCTCTCAGGGGACTCAGAATGAAATCAGGATGCCCGCCATCAAGCACTCAACTGCTGCAAATATCACCAAATGTACACCTTGAGGAGACTCAGGATGAGAAAACACAGGATACTGGCCCCAGATAGCTGAGGTGCATGTCAAAGGAATGACTTCATGAGTCCAGACTTTGCAATTTACCCTAAGTGGAAAAGCATTAATTTTATTAATTTGAGACATCTGGTTTTCTTTATTTTTGTTCGGACTTCCTGGCCTTTGTTGCAAAAACTCCCACGTATGTTGGCTCCCTCCCAGTTTGCCTCTGGGATAGTTTCTCAGCATTATCTGAGATATTGTGTCATGGACTTGAAATTCTCAGATTGTCTGCTGAAAAAAGGCAACTCAACTTTTATGTTATGTGTTTTTTCAATTGACACTCCTTTTACCCAGCATTCTCCCTTTCACTCTTTCTGTTTGCCATGTAGTGATAACTTCCACTAGTTTTTGAAGTGTTGTTCAATTTAAATAGTACTGTATCAGTAATATTTTACCCAACATTACTGGGAGTATATTAGAAAATCTGAGAATGGTGTTCCTTTGGGGCGTCTATGCAAAGTATTCATGGTCATAAGGGCACCTCTGTTGACTTCTGTAGACAACAATGCTTAGCTCCTAGCAGTTGCTAGATAAAGACTGAGTTAATGAATGTGACGGCTCAAGAGGAATCTAGTTTTTCCCACCCTGAATCCCTCCTGTACATTATATCAACATCTTCTTAAACATATTTTTTTGGGGAAATTTTGTGTTATTAATATAATTATTCAGTTCAGTCTCTCAGTCGTGTCCAACTCTTTGCAACCCCATGAACTGCAGCACACCAGGCCTCCTCGTCCATCACCAACTCCTGGAGTTCACCCAAACCCATGTCCATCAAGTCGGTGATGCCATCCAGCATCTCATCCTCTGTCGTCCCCTTCTCCTCCTGCCCCAATCCTTCCTAGCATTAGGGTCTTTTCCAATGAGTCAACTTTTCTCATGAGGTGGCCAAAGTATTGGAGTCTCAGCTTCAACATCAGTCCTTCCAATGATCACCCAGGACTGATCTCCTTGCTGATGGACTGATTGGATCTTCTTGCAGTCCAAGGGACTCTCAAGAGTCTCCTCTAACACCACAGTTCAAAAGCATCAATTCTTTTGCACTCAGCTTTCTTCACTGTCCAAATCTCACATCCATACATGACTACTGCAAAAACCATAGCCTTGACTAGACAGACCTTTGTTGGCAAAGTAATGTCTCTGCTTTTGAATATGCTGTCTAGGTTGGTCATAACTTTCCTTCCAAGGAGTAAGTGGCTACCGAGCATGCCAGGGTGCGATGGTGCAGGAGCAGCTGAGAGGAGCTACCCCACATCCGAGGTCAGGGGCAGCAGCGAAGAGGAGCTACCACACACCCAAGTCAGGGGTGGCGGCCAAGAGGAGCAACCCCACGTCCAAGGAGCAGCAGCTGTGCTGGCATAGAAGGGCCGAGAGGAGCTACTCCACATTCAAGGTCAGGAGGGGCGGCTTTGAGGTGATACCTCTCACCAAGGTAAGGGGCAGTGGCTGTGCTTTGCTGGAGCAGCCATGAAGAGATACCCCACGTCCAAGGCAAGAGAAACCCAAGTAAGAAGGTAGGTGTTGTGAGAGGGCATCAGAGGGCAGACACACTGAAACCATAATCACAGAAAACTAGCCAATCTAATCACATGGACCACAGCCTGGTCTAACTCAATGAAACTAAGCCATGCCATGTGGGGCCACCCAAGACAGATGGGTCATGGTGGAGAGGTCTGACATAATGTGGTCCACTGGAGAAGGGAATGGCAAACCACTTCAGTATTCTTGCCTTGAGAAGCCCATGAATAGTATGAAGAGGCAAAAAGATAGGACCCTGAAAGATGAACTCCCCAGGTTGATAAGTGCCCAATATGCTACTGGAGATCAGTGGAGAAATCACTCCAGAAAGAATTAAGGGATGGAGCCAAAGCAAAAACAATACCCAGCTGTGGATGTGACTGGTGATAGCAGCAAGGTCTGATGCTGTAAAGAGCAATATTGCATAGGAACCTGGAATGTTAGGTCCATGGATCAAGGCAAATTGGAAGTGGTCAAACAGGAGATGGCAAGAGTGAACGTCGACATTCTAGCAATCAGTGAACGAGGATGGACTGGAATGGGTGAATTTAACTCAGATGACCATTATATCTATTACTGTGGGCAAGAATCCCTTAGAAGAAATGGAGTAGCCATCATAGTCAACAAAAGAGTCCGAAATGCAGTACTAGATGCAATCTCAAAAATGACAGAATGATCTCTCTTCATTTCCAAGGCAAACCATTTAATGTAATTATTAGCTTCATGCATATTTATTAACTAGCTTTTATGTGAGAGGTCTTATCCTAGGTGCTAACATTGTTGGCAGCTATCCCTTGCCTTTGCTCTTGCTCAATAGTTTATTCTCAGGATTACCTGGTTTCAATTTTGCCAATTCTACTTGGAAAATGATGAGACAGTAAAACTGGAGGCAGGGTAAACTATGGATGAGGCATAGGAAAAAAAAGATTTGCTGTCATTTCCTGTCATCTTTTCCCCCCACCCTTACCCTCAATATAGGAAATAAATTCAAGATAGGGGATATTCTTTGAAACAATCATGTGATAGTCTTGCCCTTTTTGTTAAAAAAAAGAATAAACTATGATTAAATTTATTTGATTTTAGTTATTTTAAAATTTTTATTTTATACTGGAGCATAGTTGATTTACAATGTCATATTAGCTTCCATTATGGCATCACTGACTCGATGGACATGAGTCTGAGTGAACTCCGGGAGTTGATGATGGACAGGGAAGCCTGGTGTGCTGCAATTCATGGGGTCGCAAAGAGTCGGACATGACTGAGCAACTGAACTGAACTGATACAGCAAAGTGTTTCAGTTATACATGTACATATATTCATCCTTTTTCAGATTCTTTTCCCATGTAGTTTTTATTTGCTTTTAGTTAGGGGTTCAAAGATCAGTATAGCCTTTTCCCAGAAGTAGGCTACATTTAAAATTAATAAAGTATAATATCAATATATTATCTTGTTCAAGTCTTGTCCCTTTGAAGATTGTTCCGAAATCACAGGGGTTTTTGCTTATTTTTTTCATAAAATAGAATTTTCCTTCAGTGCCCTGAATGAAGCAAGAAAGTTATAACTGAATATCAAAATTAAATCTGTCCCAAGTGAAAAAAGAAAGTTGTTTGTATGTCAGCAACACTCATAATTTCTAGCAAAGGATGGATATTATACACGGTCAAAAACTTACCCCTTTAAAGAGTTCACAGAATAAGCACTCTGATTGGCTGCAAGCAGGGCAGGCTTCATAGGTGTATAAGCTGTGCAGTCTACAGCACTCTGAATTTGGCTTAATGGTCTCCTATAAACATTTTGAAATTCTTAATAATTAATGAACAAGGGTGCTTGAATTTTCATTTTGTAAGAGGCACTGCAATAAATGTAGCAATTGTTCATGGATTGAAACTTATTTGCATCAGTGAAAGTTCTTAAATGTTTGAAAACCAAGAATCTTCCACCATCAGTAAAAGGACTAGTTAGAAACATCGTCTTCCATAACTGAATATTAGTGATATTAATGTAAGAGAATAAAAACACAAGAAGGACTTTTGGCTATTCTCTGTTTCTTGGCTTCCTGAATTATATTCTCATTCAGATTGACATAATCAAAATGAAGTCTGCCTTTTCCTTTTGACTGATCTTTAAACAACATTTCCCCTGCTGTTCAACTTTTATGTTTGGGTGTTTTCTTCTTCTTTCTCTGAAAATAGATGAATTTCAAAAGAGAGATCCACTTGAGTCTTGTACTAGCATCCAGGAATATATAGATTTTAGGAGCATGGACTCTCTGGAAGCAGACTGCTTTGGTTTGAAATCTCCTTTGGGGTATTTAAAAACATTTTTAACACTGTGACCTTGGGCAAGTTTCTTATGTAATCTCTCCCTGAATTTTCCCATTAATAAAATAGGAAAAATAGTAGTATACAGCATATATCTCTTTTCTTGGTCATAAGGATTGAATAAGACAATGCATATCAAATGTTTAACACATTTTGGACACATATTGAGTCATCAATGCATTTAACAATTTTTTCCTACCATTAAGATCAACTTCTATGTGTCATTTATATATGCACACATTAGCTTACCTGAAATAACTATATACCAAAAAATCTTGAAGTGTCACACTTTTAATCATTTTATTAATCATGATTTGTATTTCTCTTTTTACTACAATATCATATGTGTTACACTTTATTTCCTTTTTCTTTATTTGAAATCCTCACAAAAATAAATTTTATAATAATTATTTTATATGAACAAATCTTTTTCTAGTATTTTCCCTGCTTTGGAAGTTCTACATTTTCCTTTCTCTTTTTCAAATAAAACATGTAAAATGAAACTAAAATATGAAAAAGTATGCTTAATATTTTTGATATTCATAGCTTTAAACTAAATATAGAACTAACTTCCACATATTAAATCAATCTACTGGTTATTTCTATGACTCATAAAAATACCATTTCATGAATTTTACTTTAGATCACAAAGATCTGATAATATTTTCCCTGCAAAATGAGATTTACATCCACTTTTCTGAGCAAATGAATATGGAAAATAGTGCAGGAGAGTATGGTTGGCAGAGATTCATGGAAAGAAACTGCATTTTTCTCAGGGCCCCAAAAGGGGAAATGTTAACATATAACTATAAGGTAGTGAGAAATCTTAATGAAGTTCATTTCCCACCAGTCAAAGAGATGAACATTTTAGGAGGCAGGGCAATCGATCAGTCGGCTTATTAAATATTAACAAAACTTTCTCCCTTTCTTCTTTAGAGTTTTTGAAAAGTAACTAAGAATGCGACTGTGCCAAAGACTCAGACTCTTTCAAGGACCAAGACAGGAATCAGCAGTCATGGTTATAATGTATTATAATATGTGATACTTTATCTCACAAATACCAGCAGTGTTTCTGGTACAGTGCTCTAAAGAGTAACCATTTAACCAACCAGTCTCCTGCACTTGTTACATGCATATGTGTGCACCCACCCACCCACACACACACACACACCATCAAAGCCGTAGTCATTATTGAGAGTAAACATTTGTCACAGCAGAAGCTTTGTTGACCTTAAGTCTCAAGGCAGTCTTTGTGATAGTTGTTTCCACGTTTCTCGGATACTTGGCAACACCTCCTTCTGAGTGAGGTTGCAAAGTTTGCCTTGCTTACCTACCAGACATTTTAAGCAAATACAACACTCAGTCTGAACCAGTTTTCCGATGTATTGAAAATGATTTCTTGCTTGATTTTCTAAGGTTTTGGGAAGCCTCATCTGTTGTGAATATTTTATAGTCAGAGTATACTTTTAACCAAACAAATTTCTTAAAGCAGCTGATTTCTATGGGAGGTTACAACGCCTTTTTAAAAAGTTAGGTAAAATATTCTACCCTCCTGTCTTTAAGTCTTTTAGTTGAATGATAAATCAGTACTAAAGAATAATTCTGCATCATTGCATCATCAGATCATTGTGAGAATTATAACTGAAGACTGAGTTTTAATAAATATTATTATAAAAATATTAAATGAGTTATAATATACACATATTAATGGGCAATAAATATATAATTATTAAGCAAAAATATTTGCTGATGATAATTGAGCTTTCAAAATGTTGCTTTGAGTATTTTGTTCATGTTGAAATATATTTCATAACTTCCCACTTCTCAAAGATCTAGCCCAAACTTCTGCAGGGGGAGGTTCACAATCTGGCCCATTTAATTCTCCCTTATATTGATCCTTCATGTCAATAAAACCAGCATACTTAATAGGTTGAATGTATTTTGTCTTTCATCTCTATTATTTGACTTATCATACTTTCCTTACTTGGACTTCAAGGTTCTGTTTTATGACAGCTTCACCCATCTTCTTGTAGCATTATGAGAGCTTACTATCAACAAGGCACTAAGGTTGACAATTTTATGTGTATCCACTAAATAAATCTATGATATAACACTCTAAAGATTAAGAACATAAATATTGAACATGCTAAGTTTATGTACTAAGGTGCTGAGCTATAGAGTGACAGAGACTGGATTTAAAACCCCAGTTCAGATTTTTTTTAAATTTCACAGTCACCATCAAGCCAGTCAAAATTCCATCTCCTCTATAGACCCTTCCCTACTAAATCTCAAGTAATTTCCAAACTCTTAAGCAAAATTGTCTGTATAATTAACCGGCAACTGTAATCAGGAACATTTCTTTGTTCTATGACTGCCTTCTTCTCTACATGCATGCTTCTCAAATTCAAGGGTCCTGCCTGTTTTTAACTCCACAGCAGTTTGCAAAGCTTAATTTTTTGGCTTATCTACATAAGGCTAAAATAGTATATGGTATTGTTTCATCTTATAAAAATTCTGAAAGTTATCCAAGCCCTCTTCATATAAAACCCACAGTACACGAAGAATTTTGCTTCTCTGTGGACATACGGATATTCACAAATATATGTCTCAACCTAAGGGACAAAAGATGGGCTTTCTTGAATCTCTGAGTATCTGTGTCCATTAAATTCAGCTGGCAGCATCCATTTTGTTGTGTTGAATCACCAGGGTGTACAGGAGAACCATTGAATGACTTGTCTAGGATGTGAAAGTGGTGTGGGAAGTAGATAGTATTTGGGAGAATGATAATGGATCTTTAAAATCCTTTTGGTCTGGTCAGGGCAATAGTATATACATCAGGCAGACTGCTAGCCTAGCACAAGCCAAGAATTAATTGCTGCTCATCTGTTAAAATTATTTTTTTCCCAGTTGAAAACTAGGCCTCAGCCTAGCACTCAGGGTAACAGACAAGGTTAGAGAAATCCTGCTGAGTCTATTAGAGCAAGTACTATATTCAGACTTCAGCACTGGATTTTAGTTCAGTATCTTTGATCTTGTCCATGTTAACTTCAGATGGAGAGAAGTATGAAAAATGAACAAATGATGCACAAAATTAAGCCAGTCTCAGGAAAATAACATCACCAGGGGATTTTATCTTCATAAAATTTCCTCTTTATTCCTCTCAAAAACAAGCATGCTTAAAATTACACATTATAATTTTTCTTGTCTGGTTTTGTAATGGACCCTTAATAGAAATAAAATAAAATAAATTAATAGAAAAAAGAAATAAAATATCCAATAACAACTTTTTCAAAGATTATTTTGAAAGTTGGAAAACTTCAAGGTTTTTTGAATAAATGAATGCTTAAATACAAGTAGCTTAGATATTAGTAGTTAAAATTCTATATTTAATCCCTTGGAGGTTTTGATAACTTTTAGGGGTATTTTAAATTGAATTAAATTCAGTTTAAAAATTGGTACCTTCTTGTTTGGAGCTATAGTGATAAGATTGAATAAATGGGCTATTTTTGCCAGAGAGCCCCCATCAACTCTAGGAATATTCAGGTGATCTAAGTGAAAATTATTTAGCTAATAAAAGGAATGGTTTTAAAAATGAGCTACAGAGGAGGACAAGTGTTACAAGAGAGCTAGTATTAATAGTCAAATAGCAGGACTTGAGGAATAATAATTTAAGGACATTAACATTGACATTTATATAAATTAATGCCCGGCATTACCTCTCAGGTCTACAACTGTATCCCAGTTAAGGTAAATGCCAAGTAAACTATTTCAACTTATTTTAGAGATGCATTTAAAATATTTAAGTCAGAATTCCATCTGTGACTAGTATTAAACACATTTAATGCTGTCTGAGATCCATATGGTGAAAGCAAGTGTGTGTGATAGTCATGCACGACTCTTTGCGACCCCACGGACTGCAGCCCACCAGGCTCCCCTGTCCATGAGATTTTCCAGGCAAGGATACTGGAGTGGGTTGCCATTTCCTCCTCCAGGGGATCTTTCCAACCCAGGGATCCAACCCGGGTCTCCTGCACTGCAGGCAGATTCTTTATCGATTGAGCTACAAGGGAAGCCCTTGTGGTTCCCTCCGTGAAAGTAAAGCATCAGTTAAAAAGAAGTAACTGGGAAAATGGTAGGTTTTAAAAAATGATGAAATTGTAACTGTGGCAGTTATGATGTCAGGGGAAAGTGAATAAGATGTGAGGTAAAAAAACTGGGGGAGAATTCTAGACCCAACCACTGCTTATTGGAGGCCTTTGGAAAACTAATCTTTCTCTTTTGGAATTTTTTGAATGTATTTATTAAATTGAGATAACAATGATAACATTTAACAAAAAAATTTTTTTAATGTGAAGAACTAATAATCAGATAATATCTCAAAAGTTCTTTGTAGTGATTAAAAGGCTATGAAAGTATTAGTTACATGTTCCATATTCTTTATCATAGAAGACTGACTCAGACGTAGGTTAATAAATTATCTTCTTCTCTTCTATGTGGTCTGCTTCTTTTTATTAGATGACAAAAGGAAAATAATTCTGCAGTCTGGGAGTGTTTAAAGAAACCTTCTGTTCCAAAAGTGCCAGTAGCTTGTTAATTTATTATGTTTTATATCAAACATATCTTTCCTGTTCTTCCATCTGTGAAAGTTAGGGCTCAATTACAATACTTCTAGTTGAAGTAACACGTAATATTAATGGCATATGAACCTTGAAGTTACTGGTGGCAGATTAATTTCTGAAATCCAGTTTTATAGTAATGGGTTAAGTGGTTAAAAAAAAAAAAATCAATGTCTGAGGTGTAAGGTGCCTTGGAAGAGAAGCACAATTTTTTTAAAAAAGGAATGAATGAAAGCTCTACAAAATTATGAAGCCACTTTAAGTAGAGTTCACCCTGTGGTCAAACATTGTTACAAATTCTTTGACAGATCAAAGAGAACGGCCTAGTTTCCTCAGTATAAAGAAGTTTAAAGAATTGAGGAAACAAAAATGGAAACTCTTCCCAGTCAGAAAGTTTAAAGAAGTCACTTTTGAGTCAAGATGAGCAAAGGACAAGGTAGAAACTGAAGAGTAAACAGGCCATGCTTAAGAGGAAAACTTTTAACACTGAGTGATGCTGGTGTCAAGAGTATGTTTAAGATTACCTTAGAGATCAAGGGTAGAAATTCTGTCTGGGCTAGTGGAGTCAGGAGAAAATCTCAGCGTGTGAGGGAAAAGATCAAAGTTAAAACCTCAAAGCTTTCCAGAAAACCACAGACAAACTGGCAGTGGTGTGTTCCCAAGGCACCCTGATAGCACATTCCCAGAGGCAACACAGAAAGTTGAGGTATTTATGTGGATATGAAATGTGGATTTTATATTTATGAAACATGTGGTATTTCATACAACACAATAATACCATAAATACCATAGCAACCATAACATACCATAACAACACAGAAAGTTGTGGTATTTATGTGGATATGGATATGTGTTTATGAAATAAACACTCCTGAAAGATTATTCTGTTTTCCCAAAAAAGGAGAAAACAAAGCTGTGAAATAAAAAGGCATTATCTACATAGGTAGCTTCAGCATATACTACACATTGTTGTGTTTTCTACATTTTGATCTACTTTGTACACAAAATATCTTTGACTTGGTGATAAAATTTAATAAAACTGGGTTTTAAAGTTAGGATACAAAAAAATTATTTTGAATATGCATCTACTAAATATGTAGCAATAAATCTACATATCAATAAAGAGATCATGTGTTCAAATATTTAATAGTAACTGAAAAGACTAATAGATTTTGCCAAGAGAATGCACTGGTCATAGCAAATACCGTTTTCCAACAACACAAAAGAAGATTCTACACACAGACAACACCAGATGGTCAACACCGAAATCAGATTGATTATATTTTTTGCAGCCAAAGATGGAGAAGCTCTATATAGTCAGCAAAAACAAGACCAGGAGCTGACTGTGGCTCAGATCATGAATGCCTTATTGCCAAATTCAGACTTAAATTGAAAAAAGTAGGGAAAGCCACTAGACCATTCAGGTATGACCTAAATCAAATCTTTTATGATTATACAGTGGAAGTGAGAAATAGATTCAAGGAATTAGATCTGATAGACAGAGTGCCTGAAGAACTATGGATGGAGGTTCTTGACATTGTACAGGAGGTAGGGATCAAAACCAGCCCCAAGTAAAAAATGCAAAAAAACAAAATGGTTGTCTGAAGAGGCCTTACAAATAGCTGAGAAAAGAAGAGAAGTGAAAGGCAAAGGAGAAAAGGAAAGATATACCCATTTGAATGCAGAGTTACAAAGAATAGCAAGGAGAGGTAACAAAGCATTCCTCAAAGATCAATGGAAAGAAATAGAGGAAAACAATAGAATGGGAAATACTAGAGATCTCTTCAAGAAAATTAGAGATACCAAGGGAACATTTCATGCAAAGATGGGCCGAACGTAAGAAGATAATAAGAAGAGGTAGCAAAAGCACACAGAACTATTCAAAAAAGTTCTTCAAGACCCAGATAATCATGATGGTTTGGTCACTCACCTTGAGCCAGACATCCTGGAATGCAAAGTCAAGTGGGCCTTAGGAAGCATCACTACGAACAAAGCTAGTGGAGGTGATGGAATTCCAGTTGAGCTATTTCAAATCCTGAAAGATGATGCTGGAAAGTGCTGCACTCAATATGCCAGCAAATTTGGAAAACTCAGCAGTGGCCACAGGACTGGAAAAGGTCAGTTTTCATTCCAATCCCAAAGAAAGGCAATGTCAAAGAATGTTCAAACTACTGCACAATTGCACTCATCTCTCACGCTAGTAAAGTAATGCTCAAAATTCTCCAAGCATTGCTTCAATAGTACATGAACTGAGAACTTCCAGATGTTCAAGCTGAATTTAGAAAAGGCATGGGAACCAGAGATCAAATTGCAAACATCTGCTGGATCATTGTAAAAGCAAGAGAGTTCCAGAAAAACATTTATTTCTGCTTTATTGATTATGCCAAAGCCTTTGACTGTGTGGATCACAACGAACTGTGGAAAATTCTTCAGGAGACTGGGATATCAGACCACCTTCTCTGCCTCCTGAGAAATCTATATGCAGGTCAGGAAGCAACAGTTAGAACTGGACATGGAACAACAGACTGATTTCAAATCGGGAAAGGATTACGTCAAGGCTGTATATTGTCATCCTGCTTAGTTAACTAAAATGCAGAGTACATCATGAGAAACTCTGGGCTGGAAGAAGCACAAGCTGGAATCAAGATTGCTGGGAGAAATATCAATAACCTCAGATATGCAGATGACACCACCCTTATGGCAGAAAGCAAAGAAGACCTAAAGAGACTCTTGATAAAAGTTAAAGAGGAGAGTGAAAAAGTTGGCTTAAAACTCAACATTCAGAAAACTAAGATCATGGCATCTGGTCCCATCACTTTATGGCATATAGATGGGGAAACAATGGAAACAGTGTCAGACTTTATTTTTTTGCCTCTAAAATCACTGCAGGTGGTGACTGTAGCCATGAAATTAAAAGAGGCTTGCTTCTTGAAAGTAAAGCTATGACCAACCTAGACAGCTAAATTATTAAAAAGCATAAACAATTCTTTGCCACTGAAGGTCCTTCTAGTCAAGGCTATGGTTTTTCCATTAGTCATGTATGGATGTGAGAGTTGGACTATAAAGAAAGCAGAGCGCCAAAGATTTGATGCTTTTGAATTATAGTATTGGAGAAGACTCTTGAGAGTCCCTTGAACTGCAAGGAGATCCAACCAGTCCATCCTAAAGGAATCAGTCCTGAATATTCATTGGAAGGACTGATGTTGAAGCGAAACTCCAATATTTTGGTCACCTGATGAAAAGAACTGATTCATTCGAAAAGACCCTGATGCTGGGAAAAATTGAAGGTGGGAGAAGGAGACGACAGAGGATGAGATTGTTGGATGGTATCCCCGATTAAATGAACATGAATTTGAGAAGGCTCCGAGAGTCGATGATGGACAGGGAGGCCTGGCGTGCTGCAGTCCAGGGGTCACAAAAATTGGGTACAACTGAGCTACTGAACTGAACTGCAGAGAAATATGAGTTTCCTTTTGTACTGTGGAATTCATCCTCTGAGTTCTTTTTTTTTTCCTCCCACAAATGAGAACATTTCTAAGTTGTTTTGTGGGGAATGTTTTTTCCCTAAATTTTAAAATCTCACTTCTACCACAGTGGAAATGCTTTTGTACAGAAAACAAACAAACAAGTGCTAATGTTTGAGTCTTTCATCAAAATGGAGTTTTGTGTGTGTGGTTAATATTGTGGCTAACTTGTTTTCCCTATTTTATTTGCACTCAGGACTGCTAAGTATTCCAATATTAATGTTAACATTAATAGAAAATTGATAATTATTAGCTAGTAATTATATCTTTCAGGAAACTGAAAAAATGGTGCATAAAATTGAGATAGATTATGCTGATTTGTTACCTCATCAATATGAGCACTTAGACTGATACAAAGAAATTAAAATGCTTATAAAAGTTGACATAGTGCTTATAATCTAGGAATAGCATACTTCTGATTCCTGAGATCATGTTTAATATGACTTGTAACATATATAGAATCCTTAGGTCTGATTTTAAATAAAATGGCACATTTTTAATATAGTGCATTTTTTATCTGTGTCTAACATTATTTTCAGAAGATTCCCACCCCTCACCCCCAACACACAATATCTTTGGAGGCTTTAACTGACTTAATCCCTATAATATTAATACTTGTCCTGTTGACCACTCTCTCCTACAGGAAGCATCTCTCCTTTTTGGCCCCTTTCCTCAATTAGCTCATAACTGGCTTTCCTTTTCCTCTGTCTCTCCTTTAAATATTGGTATTCTTTTTGATTTTATCCCTCCAAATGTTTTTCCTTATGAATTTTTCCTCAGAGATTTTAGCCTTTTGCCATAGCCTCAGTTAGGATTTCTAAATCTGCTGGTTTCTAAAGCTTCATACTCAACTCTGCCCTTCTTTTAAATTCAAAAATTATATTTCAACTCTATCTGGTGATCAGATTAAATAAGTCAAAACTTAAATAAATACATAGGACCAAATTGGATAATGTTTTGCACATTATAACATTTTTTCTTATAAGCCATTGCCATTCGTTCTGTATTCCAATCTGGATAAACAAAACAATGATGCAATTCCAGGCTTCCTTTTCTCTTGCTCCTTAACCCAAACTTCCAAATGGTTATCTTCCTGGCCCAGGGATGGAACCCAGGTCTCTTACTTATATCTTTATGAAACATTAGTAGCATCTATAAATATAAATGTATATTTATAAATTAACCAAATTAAAATTTAGAAATACTTTGAAATACATGGGCTTCCTGGTGGCTCAGATGGTAAAGAATCCTCATGCAACCCGAGAGACCTGGGTTCCATCCCTGGGTTGGGACGATTCCCTGGAGGAGGGCATGGCAACCCACTCCAGTATTCTTGCCTGGAGAATCCCATGGACAGAGGAGCCTGATGGGCTACAGTCCATGGGGTCAAAAAGAGTTGGACATGACTGAGAAACTAAGCACAGAAATACATACATTATAGGTATGTAGGTATGTGTAGATAGGTATGTGTAGGTTTATTAAACAAATTTTTTGTCTTTACTAACACCATGCATTTCTTTCCAAGAAGATAGTCTTTGATTCAAATATATGCAATGAAAGAGATTTCTTTAAATTCTCAGTTTCAATGGGCACATTCTCTCTGGTTTTGAACATTATTACTCTATGAGAAAAATCTCAAAAATTACTAAGACAATGGGAAAAAAAAAACAAGAAAATCCCTTTGTCCCTTAGAAACCTCTGTGACATTTGTGGAATCCAGGGAGGATGGTGAACCTTCTAGACTTGAGATCACAAGAATCGCAAATGCTTTATTTTGGCATTACATGCAATACATTTCTTTTACCAGCTTTGACTACCCACTGAAGTCTAGACTCTCACGCTCTTCAACATTCATATTCACTGCCTGAGGAAAAATGCTTGGGTAGAAAAGTGAATGAGAATATGGAATTTAATTTTTAAATCAATACATGTGCCTGACTTTCAGAAGCTAGGTACTATTTAAATCTGGTTAAAGCAAGCCAATCATCCATTCTCTGAATTTCTCAAAGTGTGCAAACACGTCTTTTGCATCTGACGGCTTTTGAAGGCTACAACAGTTTAGTGTATAACTAATTAACTAAAAATGAAACATTTCATTTGTGTTAGGTGCACTATTTGACCTTTTCCTTTTGAACCTTTCAAGCAATATTGTAGTATGACAGACATTTTCTTTTTATGGAATCATAAAAGAGTGGCTATAAGTCTTACATAAACACATGAAGAATGAAAGAAAAATGTTAGTGTTTTTTCTTACACTTCAATGAGCAAAGCTGCTATATTTGATTATTCTTTGTTTCACCTGAAAAAGCTTATAATTTCTTATGAGCTTTTTTAGATACCAACAGCTATAATTTAAGTTGCAATTTTGCTGTGAACCTAAAATTAAACCTACATTATTCTGTGCATTATAGATTCAATATCTTATTTCATATTCAAAGGAACCCTAAAGAGCCTGTATTATTAGGGTACCTCTTTTGCAAATGTGGAGAAACTGTCAAAATAATTTTCTAAGGTTGCGTAACCTATAAATATTGTTGCTAGACAACAAAAGAGTGGACACAAATGTTCATTGCACCATTATTCCTAATAGCTAAAACTTTACTGACCTCAAAGCTCATTCTCATAATGACCAAGCATAGGACTTTGGAGTACTTACCATGAGGGCATCCATAAATCCATATTTTGGTCTCTTCTAATATATGGTTTGCAAATTTGGAAAACTCAGCAGTGGCCACAGGACTGGAAAAGGTCAGTTTTTATTCCAATCCCAAAGAAAGGCAATGTCAAAGAATGCTCAAACTACTGCGCAATTGCACTCATCTCACACGTTAGTAAAGTAATGCTCAAAATTCTCCAAGCCAGGCTTCAGCAATACGTGAACCGTGAACTTCCAGTTGTTCAAGCTGGTTTTAGAAAAGGCAGAGGAACCAGAGACCAAATTGCCAACATCTGCTGGATGATGGAAAAAGCAAGAGAGTTCCAGAAAAACATCTATTTCTGCTTTATTGACTATGCCAAAGCCTTTGATTGTGTGGATCACAATAAACTGTGGGAAATTCTGAAAGAGATGGGAATACCAGAGCACCTGACTTGCCTCTTGAGAAATTTGTATGCAGGTCAGGAAGCAATAGTTAGAACTGGACATGGAACAACAGACTGGTTCCAAATAGGAAAAGGAGTTCATCAAGGCTGTATATTGTCACACTGCTTATTTAACTTATATGCAGAGTCCATCATGAGAAATGCTGGGCTGGAAGAAACACAAGCTGGAATCAAGATTGCTGGGAGAAGTATCAATAACCTCAGATATGCAGATGACACCACCCTTATGGCAGAAAGTGAAGAGGAACTAAAAAGCCTCATGATGAAGGTGAAAGAGGAGAGTGAAAAAGTTGGCTTAAAACTCAATATTCAGAAAATGAAGATCATGGCATGTGGTCTCATCACTTCATGGGAAATAGATGGGGAAACAGTGGAAACGGTGTCAGACTTTGTTTTTATGGGCTCCAAAATCACTGCAGATGGTGACTGCAGCCATGAAATTAAAAGACTCTTACTCCTTGGAAGGAAAGTTATGACCAACCTAGATAGCACATTCAAAAGCAGAGACATTACTTTGCCAACAAAGGTCCATCTAGTCAAGGCTATGGTATTTCCTGTGGTCATGTATGGATGTGAGAGTTGGACTGTGAAGAAGGCTGAGGGCTGAAGAATTGATGCTTTTGAACTGTGGTGTTGGAGAAGACTCTTGAGAGTCCCTTGGACTGCAAGGAGATCCAACCAGTCCATTCTGAAGGAGATCAGCCCTGGGATTTCTTTGGAAGGAATGATGCTAAAGCTGAAACTCCAGTACTTTGGCCACTCATGTGAAGAGTTGACTCATTGGAAAAGACTCTGATGCTGGGAGGGATTGGGGGCAGGAGGAGAAGGGGACAACAGAGGATAAGATGGCTGGATGGCATCACTGACTCAATGGACGTGAGTCTGAGTGAACTCCAAGAGTTGGTGATGGACAGGGAGGCCTGACGTGCTGCGATTCATGGGGTCCCAGAGAGTCGGACACGACTGAGTGATTGAACTGAACTGAATATATGGTTTAATGGAAAGGAATCTAATTTTCAATTGTAGCTGCAGAAAATGGAAGCAGTGTTCTTAATACCAGATTAAAGTCAGTTCAAGAAAACTATTTCCAGGCAATTTTTCAGCAGATTTTTTTCCTTTAAATGTGAGAATCACCTTTTCACAGGTCAAGTGGAATTTTCCTACTTGTTTCCTTCCATGTGCATGGTTTCAAGAGTAAGAATAATGTAAGAAAGCTGTAACTGTGCTTAAAACTCCCATTCTATGTGCGTGGTTCTTCTGAACCTCCATGAAAGGCTAAAGAAGAATGAATATGGAATGAGAAGGCATACCTGTTTGATTTTGACAAGAGTCTGCTCTACTTGATCAATGTACTTGAAAAATCCAGTGGACTTCTCAGGTAGCATTAGCATTTTTTGGTAATGTTCGTCTAGTTTCTATCTCCCATTGGGTTGAACAGAAGCTGTTCTGTGATACGGGCAAATGTTATTCAAAGGACATATATGCCCAGGAATAAAGAATGAAAATACCCTTAAGGGGGTATCTTTCTCTTTAAGGCAAATGAATGTAGAATTAACTTAATGCAATGCAGACAATAAATTTCACTTATATTCTGAGTGGCTTTCTCGGAGAACCCCCAGGAGCTTTATAAAAATTAAAAATTCTTAACAGCAACATCAAACATCAGTTACTTTGGTTTAGATTTTAAAACAGAAATTGATTTAGTATTTTAGATCTCCAGTGGGGATCGCTTCTGCATTCATGAAAGCTGCTGTTAGAGGTAGATATGCCACACAACCAACAGATGCTGATCTAGGCAAAGACTTTATAGTTTCCAGGAAATCACAAAGATGCTTCCATAACAACTGCAGGCATTGACCAAACCAATCTGTGAGAGATGAAGATGGGAATTCAAATACATTGTTATTAGTGCAGAGAGCAGTTTGTACCAGTGTTCTGGGACTGTCCTTATCCATCCTACTTATTTTTATTGCTACTAATTCTATAAAGCCACAAGTGCTCAAAATACCTTGAAGATGATGTGAAAAACAATAAAAAATATACCTGTTATAAATTCAATCTTGTGTTTATCATTTCAAGTATCACATCAGTGCCAATCAGCTCGAAGATAGATACGGAGCCAGATGCAATAAAATATTTTAGAGGTCAGTTTCAGTATTCCTAATCTCACAAAAACCATTGTACCTGACAGTTTGAGTACAGTTTGTGAACGCTAATGATTTTTTTGAGGAATTCATGAAAAACAGAACATGTTCTCTGTCTATTTGTCAGTAAAAATAATTTAACAAGAGACAAAAAGGAAGGCACTTAAGAAACTAGAATAGTAAGAGAAGAGATTGAATAAAAGAACCAATAAACGCTAAATTACTTGTTATTCACATTTGGATGAAGCCACTATATCAAGTTACTAGTAGGAGAAAAACAAAACGGTGTGGATAAGGAAGATTTTTGGTGTTGGAATTGAAATATTTATATATAATTAATATGATATATATGTACAAATATATTAGTGTATTCTATTTCTACATCTATTATATATCTATAACAGTGTCTTCAATCTCAACACATTCAAACACGCACAGGAGAAGGAGAAAGGAAAAGAGAAAACAGAAATTTATTATGTGTGGTGTGCTGCTACTAAGTCACTTCAGTCATGTCCGACTCTGTGCGACCCCATAGACAGCAGCCCACCAGGCTCCCCCGTCCCTGGAATTCTCCAGGCAAGAACACTGGAGTGGGTTGCCATTTCTTTCTCCAATGCGTGAAAGTGAAAAATGAAAGTGAAGTTGCTCAGTCATGTCTGACCCTCAGCGACCCCATGGCCTGCAGCCTTCCAGGCTCCTCCATCCATGGGATTTTCCAGGCAAGAGTACTGGAGTGGTGTGCCATTGCCTTCTCCATGTGTGGTGTAGAAAGTGTTATTTTATTTAGGCCTAATCACTCATACATGAAATAATTAGGTTATAATTGCCCAAGGAGAGGGACCTAATGGTTCCTAGTGTAGGTGATTAGTTTATGCTTCTTGAATAAAGTGGGGATAAAGACTGATGCTTAAATTCCTGCAAGTCTAGTTATTTTTAAACTAAAATTGAAGGCAGGAGGAGAAGGGGATGACAGAGGATGAGATGGTTGGATGACATCACTGACTTGATGGATGTGAGTTTGAGCAAGCTCTGAGAGTTGGTGATGGACAGGGAAGACTGGTGCGCTACAGTCCATGGGGTCATAAAGAGTCAGACATGACTAAGCAATGAACTGATTCTGAAATATTTCTTGAGATAGGATGGTATGTTCAATAAATGGTGCTGGTACAACTATATATCCACATGCAATAGTTGATATATAGTTAGTGTACCTATCAATTTATATGCAAAAATTAATCAAGAATAGATTTTAAAAATCTAAATGTGAAAGTTGAAAGTATACAATCCTTAAAAGAAAGCATAGGTATAGATTAGGTAACAAATTCTTAGATAAGATACCAAAAGCACAAGTAACACAAGGAAAATATAAAATGAACATCATCAAATTAAAATCTTATGGTTCAAAGACACCATCAAGTAAGTGACTGGGAGAAAAATTTTGATAATAAAACATCTGATAAGTTATGTGGAATATGCAAAGGATTGCAACTCAGGAATAGAAAGGCAAGTATCACAATGTTTAAAAATGGAAAGCATCTGAACAGACATTTCTGCACAGCAGGTACACAAATGTCAATAAGACAAAATGAAAAGGTACGAAATACGGTTAATCCATCAGGGATATGCCAATTAAAACCACCATAAGATAGCCTTTCACTCATTAGAGTCAATAAAATAAAAAAAGGAAGATGATAAGGAATGTTGTCAAAGATGTGGGGCCTTCATAAACTGCTGGTAAAATGCTGCAGTTACTTTGCAAAGCTATCTAGAAGTTTCTCACAAATTTAAACATAGAATTGCCCTATAATCTAGCAACCCTACTCCTAGGTACATACATATAAGAGAATGAAATCGTATGTCCACATAGAAATTTGGACATAAATGCTCATAGTGCAGACATTCACAATAACTAAATAAGTGATCAAAACCTAAATGCCTATCAACTGATGAATGGATATACACAATGCACTATATCCACACAATAAAATATTATTTGGTAATGAAATATTGATACATGTTACAACATGATTAAAATTTTAATGTTAGGTGAGAAAATTCATTACAAAATACCACATGCTGTATGATTCCTTTCATAAGAAACATCAAAATAGCAAATCTATAGAAACAAAAAGTAAATTAACATTTACCTAGTACTGAGGATGATGGGGAGAGACTGCTAGAGAATATAGGATTTCTTTTTGAAGTGATTAAAATATTCTAAATTGATTATAGTATATGGTTGCACAACTGTGAATGTATTAAAAATACTGAACTGGACACTTTGAATGAATGGTATATGAATTATATCTCAATTATTCTGTCTAAAAATAAAAATATAAATAAGTATAGTAGATATTTCATCAAGAGTTTGGATCATCTCTTTTGCATGAGGAGAGCAAAAGGAAAACGTGTGAAAATATTATCAAAAAGTATTATTTTAGGAATAGAAATGTCATTACAACCGAATTGTTCTTAGAAAAGTTTGCACATTTATCAAAAACATAGCATACTCTAAAATGTTAATTGACCTTTCTTTAATAAACAGATTAATAATAAAAACAAAGCAAAAACAAGACAATATTTTTGTACTGATTCTAATCAACCTTAGCTAGAATTTCACAAACTTTTCATTTACTATCAATGGGGCTGGCCAGATTATTCTGGAGACTCAAAGAATTTTGTTACCACATGTAGATAAAAAGTTCAAATGTCATGGTTCAAAGGACTGGATCATAGGTATTATGTTACCATGAAATATGCAGCATACTGGGCAACTTAACAGAATTTAGGAATCAAAGGGAGAAGGCAATGGCAACCCACTCCAATACTCTTGCCTGGAAAATCCCATGGTTGGAGGAGCCTGGTAGGCTGCAGTCCATGGGGTAGCTGAGTCAGACAAGACTGAAAAACTTCACTTTAACTTTCATGCATTGGAAAAGGAAATGGCAACCCACTCCAATATTCTTGCCTGGAGAGTCCCAGGGACGGTGGAGCCTGGTGGGCTGCTGTCTATGGGGTCACATAGAGTCGGACATGACTGAAGCAACTTAGCAGCAGCAGCAGCAGCAGGGATCAAAGAGCAAAACCAGTTAGAAAACATGGCAATAAAACATGAAATGGTAAGAATTGTATAGAGCTATAGGAAATACAAAAATAATCATAAAAGTTAGTTGTATAGCATTAGCCTCTAGACAGATAGACACACACACACACACACACACACACACACACACACACACACACACAAAGTCTAGCACACACACACACACACACACAAAGTCTAGCTACTACTGGCAAACTAAAAAATACAATAAAGAAACATATTTTCCAACATGCTTATATGCATGAAAGACAACACTATCCCATCTGTGGTATGTTATGTCATATTGCGATGGTGTAGTTATTCTGGGTTTGGATAGGGTTCTCTCGGCAGATGCCTCCACAACACATTCTCTTGAGGTAGAAGAAGTATGTGAGGACTCAAATAACATTCTCCTTCATATGCAGCAATATAGTGAAAAAGAAACACCACATTGAAAGAAGGAGAACTCGACATGTTAGTAGATAATAAAGGACCATAAGAATCACAAGGTAAATATATGTAAGCATAAAATAAAATGCAATGGGCTATGATATATTATAATATATTGATTGCATCTGACAACTGTGGATGATTTTACAGTTTTCAAAGCATTACCACCATCTTTCATTAGATTTAGTCTCAACCTAGAGAGCAATGCAGGCATTTTACAAACCAAACAAAGAAGGCTGAAATAGGTTAAATTATGGGAGTAGGAGTACACATTTATGAAGAAGGACACCTGTGGGAAGCCAAAGACGTAGGAGGAAAGCAGAGAGATGAAATATTTTCCTAGAGCTTTTTTGGTATCAATACAAATAGGAATAAAAATAGAATCTTGCTCCAGCTCAAAGTGTGTGTGTGTGCATGTGTGTTTACTTCATCATGATACATAATTCATGATGTAGTAAAAAACAAAATATATAGACCTCCCAATTCCACCTACACATTTCTCCAACTCTACCAGTGACTCCCTAGCCCAAGGCATAAGCCAGCATCCCTTGTATAATCAAAGCCTTCTGGAACTCTTTCTATCACTCATGCTGCTCCCCATTTTGATCTCTTTCCCATACAGCAGTCACAGTGTTTCCTTCAGCTACTGAGTCAACTTGCATTTCTTTTCAAAATCACACACCATCTTCCCATCTAACTCAGGGTCATATCCGAAGGTCATAAAATAACTTGAAATTTAATTGATCAAAGTCTCTCATAATGTCATGACCTCAGTTCTTCTCACTGGCCAGCTATGGTCTTATCTAGTCAAATAGCACTGTCTTCTGCCATGTTCCTCCAATATATCAAGACTACTTCACCCCCAGGAACTTGATAATCTCCATCCTCCGTATCAAGAACTATCTTCCTCTCGGTTTCTCCCTCACTTCTTCTCAAATGCTTTTCTGAGTGCTAGATCTAAATACTAGACAAACAAAAATATCTCTCCTTTCCTTACTCTGTTATAATCATCTGAAATGATGTATCATTAATCTATCTAGTATCAGTCTCAATCACTAGAATACAAACTCCATGCGGGCAGGACCTTGGTCTGTTTTGTTCACTTCCACAACAACTATTAAGTTTTGAACAAAGTAGGAATTTAATGACTATTTTTAATGGCATATAATTGGCCCACAACATTATGTACAGTTTCAGCTGTACAACATAATGACATGTTGTACATGTCATAATGTGCACTTCATAATGTGAAGTGATCACCACAGTAAGTCTAGTTAACATTCATCGCCATACATAATTACAGATATTTTTCTTGAGATGAGAACTTTTAAGAACTATTTAGCAACTTTTGAATATGTAATAAAATATTAGGAGCTCTAGTCACTATGTTATATCTTACATCCCTATGTTTGATCTATTTTATAATAGGACATTTGTGCCTTTGATTACCTTGATCCATTTCCTCTGTCCCTCATTCTCCACATCTGGCCACCACCAATCTATTCTCTGCATCTTTGAGCTTGGTTTTTGTTTGTTTTATTTTTCTAGAGTCCACATGAAAGGGAGATTTTTATGGTATTTCCCTTTCTTTGTCTGATTTATTTCACTTGGCATAATGCCCTCAAGGCTCATCTCTGTTGTTGAAAATGGCAAAGTTTCTTTAATTTTTATGGCCAACACTACTCCCTTATATTGTATATACATGAACATTTCTTGAATTAATGAATTATAAGTATAGTAGTGATGTACTTTGTTGCTCAGTTGTGTCCAGCTGTTTGCAACCCTATGGACTGTAGGCTGACAGCCTCCTCTGTCCATGGGAATTCTCCAGGCAAGAATACTGTAGTGGGTTGCCATTTCCCTCTCCAGGGGATCTTCCCAACCCAGGGATCAACCACAGTTCTCCCACATTGCAGGGCAGATTCTTTACCATCTGAGCCTCCAGGGAAACCTTATAATAGTGATACTTATATCTACTGTTTTACTTCTCACAATGACAGTAACTGAGATACATTTGGTCTCATTTTATAGGTAGACAAATTGAGGCTCAGAGAAATTAAGCTGTATGACCAATAATCTATACTTAATAAACTACAGAGCTCTGTTTTTTGCTCAGATTGATTCTGATATCCTTGCTACCTAGTTAAACCCTGAGGTTCCTGGTAGATCCCCATAGGCTGCCCTAATCCTTAATGAAAGTCCTGCTGGTGTTCCAGGTCCCATTGCCCCCACTCCAATCAAGTGTCTGATGCATATTTTCTTTTTATATATTGGGGCTTCATGTAAGGTTTCATTTGACATGTTTTTAAGGTATGGTTTCAAAGAACTACTAAAAAAGATCATTTTGGATATTGCCTTATATAATGTGTGGTATATAAACATATATGAATTAATGATTTAGTAGAAAATTATCATATTTATTTAGCACCTATGATGAGACAAAGAATAATTATTTTCTCCTTTTTTCACCCCAGTGAATGTTTGCTTTGCAGAACACTGTTCTTGGTGTAATGGGATGTACAAAATTGAATAAAACATACTTATTTCCTTGATGGGGAAACAGTGGCTGATTTTATTTTTCTGGGATCCAAAATCACTGCAGATGGTGATTGCAGCTATGAAAAAAAAAGACGCTTACTCCTTGGAAATTAAGTTATGACCAACCTAGACAGCATATTAAAAAGCAGAGACATTACTTTGCCAACAAAGGTCCATCTAGTCAAGGCTATGGTTTTTCCAGTAGTCATGTTATGGATGTGACAGTTGGACTATAAAGAAAGCTGGGTGCCAAAGAATTGATGCTTTTGAACTGTGGTGTTGGAGAAGACTCTTAAGAGTCCCTTAGGCAGTAAGGAGATCCATCCAGTCCATCCTAAAGGAGATCAGTCCTGGGTGTTCATTGGAAGGACTGATGTTGAAGCTGAAACTCCAATATTTGGACACCTGATACAAAGAGCTGACTCATTTGAAAAGACCCTGATGCTGGGAAAGATTGAGGGCAGGAGGAGAAGGGGACGACAGAGGATGAGATGGCTGGATGGCATCACGGACTCGATGGACGTGAGTCTGAGTGAACTCCGAGAGTTGGCGATGGACAGGGAGGCCTGGCGTGCTGCGGTTCATGGGGTCGCAAAGAGTCGGACATGACTGAGAGACTGAACTGAACTAAACTGAACTTCCTTGAGTACTTATATATGAAATACAAATGTAAAGCAAAGTTTAGATATATCATTTGCATTTTGTGATGAATCTTAGAACAATTTAATTTGAAATCAGAATGTGGAACTCTTAATGTCCTAGAACACAAACTAAGTCACAAGAGTATTTGAGGATTTTCAAAAGTGAAGTATCTATGCATAATCAGTGTATGAAAGTTAATATTTATAATTTGGAGGCCCACCTTCTGCCACTTAGAATCTACTGATTCATAATGCACACACACTTTTAACACGCTTGACTTTTTTCTTCCTTCCCTCCTATTTTCTTTCTTTCTTTTTATCTCCCTCCCTCCCCTCCTCTTCCTTCCTCCCACTTTTCCTTCCATTTTTCATAGAATTCAGTATATTAGAAGGAGTATATTGAAAGTGAGGGGAAGGCAGATAAATTCTTAAATATAAGTAACATAGGAGAGCTAATAACCTGATAATAAAAAAACTGAATAAACCTTGACAAACTAGCAAAAGTACCATAAACAGTTCCTTCTAATCATATTGTGTGACAAAAGTCATATACACCTCTCCTTGCAGAGAGTTAACAGTTGAAATAATATGGTTTATTAAATATTAAAACTTAAATGAGAAATCTGAAGACTTAACTCTTTTTCTTACAAGCATGGGTGTGAAGTGCTATAATTTTGTGGGTATCTGAAAGTGTGTATATTCTACTAATAGATTAAACTTTTCAATGTAATATTTCAGATCAATCTGACAAATTAAGTAATTTATTACATAGAGATAAACTTTATAGCACTTCATTATAATTCATTAATGTGTTATTTTGTTGTTTTTACTTTCATGTTTACTGGGTAACACTTTAAAATAATGGCCCAGTTAAGGTAATTAATGTTGAATTACAGTGGAAATTCAATTGAACTACTTGTGACATTCACATTAATACTAAATGAGTTCACTGTGATTAATTCTGTTAAATAGATACCAGAGGAATTAATATTGATTAGGCAATTATTTTAAAGTGTTACTGTTTATTGCAATTTATACCAACTTCTCTTTTTTTGAGTAAACCTTTCTTTATTGGCAGCTGGGTAGTCACCCAGGGATCCAGAATTGGAAACACAAAGTTGTGTTTTGTTTTCTTACATTTAAAATGGCAAAATGTGAAAACTTCTCTTATTCTACCCTCCTTGGTAGTCATCCCCAACATTCTATGGTTTGGTTTTTAACAAGTTCTGAACCATTGCTTAGAACTTGCCCCGGATGCTGTGTGTGCTCCTGAATTTTCTGTGTGGTTGCCTAAGTCTTAGCTGTTCTTTAGGGCTGGTATCAAGTCTCACTGCCTGCATGATGCCTTCACTGGCTCCTCCATTAAACTTTATGTCAGTCTTAACAACATCCAGAGCACTTGCATAACATTAGATATTTAAGATAAAATACCTTAATAGCTGTTCACATTGTCATATGCATTTATATAAATGCATCACACATAAATATTTTCACCAATATGGATTTTTACAGAGTATGGTATACTAATCTAAAACAATTTGTAATTATACCATACTAGCACGGAGTTGGTGATGGACAGGGAGGCCTGGTGTGCTGCGATTCACAGGGTCGCAAAGAGTCGGACACGACTGAGCGACTGAACTGAACTGAACTGAGCACATTCAGACCAGTCCTCTTAGACTGTGAAAAATAAGAGCAGTTATTTCTCTTATCAGAGACCTGTGAGTGCCATGTGAGTTTGAAGAATGACAATCGATGTAGGTTCTACCCTTCAGATCTCTGAACAGAAAGCTGGGAGGCCTAAGAGCATATTTTTGAAACTCTATAGGTTTGCGAAAATGTATAATAAATAATAAAAAAAAAAGTATAATAAAATGTGCATTTTTCAGATAATTGGGAAAATAAAATAAAACAAATTACTTGGAATGCAATTGTGAAAGATGGGATATTTTCATTCAGAAACATCTGGTTATCATTTACTAGCAGAAATTCCTCTTTTTAATAAAACCTGTGAGTGAATCTTCTTTATCAGTGATGATATCAGGGAAAAATTCTCTCAATAAGAGAAGAATATTTAGTAAAGGGATACCTTCTGTATAGTAAAGGTTCTCCAGAGAAACAAAAACGAACTATAAACACACACACACACACACACAAAGATAGAAAGAGAGAGAAAGAGCTTATTTTAAGAAATTGATTCATGTGATTGTAGAGACTAATAAATTCAAAAAATTGTGGTTCATTCTCACAGGCAGGAGCTTATGCTGCAGTTTCCAGGCAGAAATTCTTTTTTTCAAGAAACTTCAGTTTTTTTTCTTAAGACCTTCAACTGATTGAGTGAGACACATTCATGTTATCAAGGAAAATCTTCTTTACCTCAAGGCAATTGATTTTAACCTCTAACCCCATCTACATTATATCTTCACAGTAATATCTAGAGTTTAGTTCAGTTCAGTACCAGTTCAGTCGCTCAGTCGTGTTTGAATCTTTGGGACCCCGTGGACTGCAGCACGCCAGGCCTCCCTGTCCATCACCAACTCTTGGAGTTTACCCAAACTCATGAACTCAAGTCCATTGAGTTGGTGATGCCACCCACCTCATCCTCTGTTGTCCCCTTCTCCTCCCACCTTCAATCTTTCCCAGCATCAGGGTCTTTTATTATGAGTCAGTTCTTCGCATCAGGAGGCCAAGGTATTGGAGTTTCAGCTTCAACATCAGTCCTTCCATTCAACACTCAGGACTGATCTTTAGGATGGACTGGTTGGATCTCCTTGCTGCCTAAGGGACTCTCAAGAGTCTTATTCAACACTACAGTGTGAAAGCATCAATTCTTCCGCACTTCGCTATCTTTATAGCCCAACTCTCACAGCCATACATGACTACTGGAAAAACAATAGCCTTGACTAGACGGACCTTTGTTGGCAAAGTAATGTCTCTGCTTTTTAATATGCTGTCTAGGTTGGTCATAACTTTTCTTCCAAAGAATAAGCATCTTTTAATTTGATGGCTGCAGTCACCATCTGCAGTGATTTTGGAGCCCCCAAAAATAATGTCTGACACTGTTTCCACTGTTTCCCCATCTATTTCCCATGAAGTGATGGGACTGGATGCCATGATCTTAGTTTTCTGAATGTTGAGTTTTAAGCCAACTTTTTCACTCTCCTCTTTCACTTTCATCAAAAGGCTCTTTGGTTCTTCTTTGCTTTCTTCCATAAGGGTGGTGTCATCTGCATACCTGAGGTTATTGATATTTCTCCCAGCAATCTTGATTCAAGCTTGTGCTTCCTCCAGCTCAGCATTTCTCAGGATGTACTCTGCATATAAGTTAAATAAGCAGGGTGACAATATACACCCTTGATGTACTCCTTTCCCGATTTGGAACCCAGTCTGTTTTTCCATTTCCTGTTCTAACTGTTGCTTCCTGACCTGCATACAGGTTTCTCAAGAGGTGGGTCAGGTGGTCTGGTATTCCCATCTCTTTCAGAATTTTCCATAGTTTATTGTGATCCACACAGTCAAAGGCTTTGGCATAGTCAATAAAGCAGAAATAGATATTTTTCTGGAACTCTCTTGCCTTTTCAATGATCCAGCCGATGTTGGAAATTTGATCTCTGGTTCCTCTGCCTTTTCTAAAACCAGCTTGAACATCTGTAATTCCACAGTTCACATATTGTTGAAGCCTGTCTAGAGTAGCGTTTGATTAAATAATTAAATTTAATACTATATCTTTGTCAAGTTGACTTGTACATCTAGCCATACATATATAATGGTAATATACATTTGGTGTAGAAGATACTTTCTTCATTTTACTTTATTTTCCTTAATATAAAGAATGAGCTTTAGATTATTTTCCAGTAATTTCTTTTTTATTAGATCTTGATTTTAACAACTGTTTTTGCTAACTGGGATATGTCCAAAAATGCCTTGATATTTCTGCTGTAAGTAGTGATCTCATTTGTTACAACTATCATGAAGAAAAGAGAAATGATGTTTTAACTTATTTATTTCACTAAATCCTGGGAAGTACTGATAATAATAGATGATAGATATAATGATCAAATGATTAATAACTTGTATTAGAAACAAAAGACATTCTGAACATAATTTTTGATGCCTAAAATAATACTAACCATAATTGTTCCTTTTTAAAATCATATTTTGAGTTTCAGATATTTTCCTACCAAAAAGCTTGAGAGCAGAGCACTTTGCTTATTGAAATATAGTCTCAGGTTATACTTCATATAGAGATTGACTTGCATTTTTCATTGATTCTCTTTTTCTCCAGGCTTTAAAAGATTTACTGAAATTAAGTATGTTTCCCAATTACAGGGAGTTGGTCTGAAAAATTTTTACATACTCATCATTCTCAAAGGATACAAATTAATCACTCACCCAAACGCTCTCTGTTTTTATCCATGCAAAATTCCTCAATTTAACTTCAAAAAATGCTTAATGTATTTCTATAGGTACCACGGTTTACTGCATTTTTCTAACCAGGAGTATATTTAAACTGAAAGTAGTTTGTCCTGATGTCACAACAGGAAACTGTTATTTCCCTTGTCTTTGCATCATGGTGATACAATGAAGAAGCAGATTAGAAAAATAGGGAACTGTAAATGGCAAATCCCCAAAGGGAATGCCTCCTAACCTTGCACAATAATAGAAATACCCTCAGAAAGAGACTGTTCAAAGACTGTGCTCAATTTCCAGCTAATCAAAATACCCAGCAATGTAAAGTGGAGGCATTTGTAACACATCTTTAAGATTGGGATTATGTCATAAGTAGTGGCTATAAAACATATAAAATCAGTATCAGTCTAGTCCACAAGAGAAAAATATTTACAAATTTTTAAAAGAGTAAATGGAAGAACATTGAAGCAAGTCTGCTCCCTTTGAAAGCAGGATTCTTATCTCCAAAGCATAACTGCTTTTGCCACAAATCTTATAATATCTTCCATGGCACATGTGCAATAACTGATCTTAAAAGATACATAGCATTATGTGGCTGAGTATCTCTGGGAAAAATCCAGCTCTTAAAGTTAAAAAGTAGTTTAAGGCTTATCAGGTGATATTTATGGCATATCTTGTTAGGCAGGAATTATCATTGCTTCAATTAGTGATTAGTGCACCAGAAGCTAAACCTTTTCTGCCTTAAGGAGTTCATTCGATTACCATTAACTTATTATTATTTCATTCTTTTCTTTTAGTATTATCAGCAAATTGACTGCTTTCATGTCAATGCTGCTATTCCAGAATTTCCCTTATTATTGCTTAGGTTAGATTTCTCCTAGAACAGCCTGGTGAGTATGTCATAAAAAAAGTTTCAACTCATTTTCCTAATATTCTTTGTTTGAAGATAGGTGAATAAGAATATATGCCTCCTGTTTATTCTTGGCTAAGTAGGCAAAGCCATAATTTGCGAAAATATTATCTAAATCATGCAATGTATGTGTGTGTGTGTGTTCATGTGCACACACACATTAGTCACTCAGTTCTTTGAGACACCATGGACTGTAGCCTGCAAGGTTTCTCTGTGCATGGGAATTTCCTGGGAGCAGGTAGCCTTTCCCTTCTCCAGGGGGAGCTTCCCGACCCAGGGATTGAACCTGAATCTCCTGCATTGCAGGCAGATTCTTTACCTTCTGAGCCACCGGGAAAGTGAAAGTGAAAGTCCCTCAGTTGTGTCTGACTCTTTGCCAGCCATCGACTATATAGTCTATGGAATTCTCCAGGTTCTCCAGGCCAAAATATTGGAGTGGGTAGCCTTTCCATTCTCCAGGGTATCTTCCCAACCCAGGGATCAAACCCAGTTCTCCCATCTTGCAGGTGGATTCTTTACCAGCTGAACCACAAGGATGCCCTATGCAATGCAAACAATATTGCTAATGCCAACATTATCACCTCGCCAAATTCAATTTTGGAGGAAGGGACCAATCATTATGCCACTTTTGCATAAAATGTAGTTTCTGTCACCACCTATATCAAGAGTTCTCTCATATATATGGTAAGATTGTATTCTTTATAAAATATTGATTTTAAATCTTGGAAATACTTTTCTCTGCAGTATTTGATTTTAATATTAATCATTGCTACTTTTACATTTTTTATTATTAGAGCTAAATAGCAGGTCTGTATTCAACAGAATCAGTAATATCATCCTCGTAAAACCATTACATGAAGTTTGTGATGTTCCTAAGTCAGCTCATATAAGAATACCATGTAGATATTGCTAGTCCATTCTTTCTTTAAATAGATGTGAAAAGCAGATTTTGTATACTTAGTTGTGCTTCTTACATAGTTTGCTTAGAGATATATTTTTTCTTTTATTTTATTTTTTAACTTTACAATATTGTATTGGTTTTGCCATATATCAAAATGAATCCACCACAGGTATATATGTGTTCCCCATCCTGAATTTTTAAAATATTCATTTTCCAAAAATGTCCAGTTGTTAACATGCATTAAAAACATTTTTTTTCAAGCAAAATCCATTCTTGTGAATATAGCTGAGGAAGTCTCTCATTAACTGGTTGCTGCCTCTGCCTTTGGTCTTTTCTTCACTCCGTGTGCTTCATTCAGCTCTTCGTCATCCAGCTACATGAAATCACTTGCAGAAGTTCCAAGTTCTCCCTGCTTCTTTGTATCTATGTATATCATTCTTTCTGCCATTAAATGAAATAAGCAAAGAGGCCATTAGACTGACGGTATTCTAACACCTCAACAGCTGGCATAAGCAAACCAAATCACAAGCTCATAAATGCCTCAAGGTTAGGAAACCAAAATCTACGGACAATACACAAACAGCCAAACAGACATTTCCCAAGCAAGGCAACTGCATAAGCTAGAGTCAATCAAATCACTTCCCTGCTTTATTTCTGTGTCTATTGTCTTTTCTCCAAGCTCTAGTTCTGGAGTGTTCCAATTACTTCCGCTTTGGTACTACTGTATTCAAATAAACTTTTGCTCAGACTTACAATATTTTATATGCCTCAGTTTATCTTTTTAAATACTGCCTAAACATAACATCCCTCTATCTCTGACTAGTTAATTCTTTTTTATTCTGAGGTGTAAGTATAGAAGCGATTTCCTCAGAAGAACGTGCTTTGTCCTCCAAGTACAGTTCAGTTCAGTTGCTCAGTCATGTCTGACTCTTTTCAACCCTATGGACTGCAGCATGCCAGGCTTCCCTGTCCATCTCCAACTCCCAGAACTTGTTCAAACTCATGTCCAACGAGTCGGTGATGCCATACAACCATCTCATCCTCTGTCATCCCCTTCTCCTCCGGCCTTCAATCTTTCCCAGCACAAGGGGTTTTTTTCCAGTGAGTCAGTTCTTTGCATCAGGTGGCCAAAGTACTGGAGTTTCAGCTTCAGCATCAGTCCTTCCAGTGAAGACCCAGGACTGATCTCCTTTAGGATGGACTGGTTGGATCTCCTTGCAGTCCAAGGGACTCTCAAGAGTCTTCTCCAACACCAGAGTTTAAAAGCGTCAATTATTTGGTGCTCAGCTTTCTTTATAGTCCAACTTTCACATCCATACATGACTACTGGAAAAACCATAGCTTTGACTAGATGGACCTTTGTTGGCAATGTCTCTGCTTTTTAATATACTGTCTAGGTTG
The DNA here is from genome assembly GCF_029407905.1 of Bubalus kerabau. Classification (NCBI taxonomy): domain Eukaryota; kingdom Metazoa; phylum Chordata; class Mammalia; order Artiodactyla; family Bovidae; genus Bubalus; species Bubalus kerabau. The sequence goes on along the minus strand of NC_073629.1, from coordinate 65,541,431 downwards.
GTTATAGCTTTTCTTTCAAGGAGCAAGCATCTTTTAATTTGATGGCTGCAGTCACCATCTGCAGTGATTTTGGAGCCCAAAAATATAAAGTGTCTCACTGTTTCCATTGTTTCCCCATCTATTTGTCATGAAGTGATGGGGCCAGATGCCATGATCTTAGTTTTCTGAATGTTGAGCTTTAAGCCAACTTTTTCACTCTCCTCTTTCACTTTCATTAAGAGGCTCTTTAGTTCTTCTTCACTTTCTGCCATAAAGGTGATGTCATCTGTGTATCTGAGGTTATTGATATTTCATATCACCACAGTCTTCCTGGAGCACTTTGTACTCATCTATGTTATGGGTCTTATAACAGGAGACTGGAGATCCCTATTGATGAGTGTTATTTTTTATTGGTCACTGATCTGTACTTAGCATCTAGCATTGGACCACAGGCATTAGGGATGATTGACTTCATGAATGAACAGTCTTTTCTTTGTAGTGATATGCAAGCTCAATATATGAGCAAATAATGTTCTTTTTGCTCTTTATAACAACAAAAAAAATATGCTTTTAGTTTCCACCCTGCCTCTCTTTTGTAGTGTTTTGTCTAAAAGTGTTTTGAAGCCATGACTATGGGAAGTCTAGGCTGATCACTGATTAAAGAATGCACTTAATGAAATGTATTCAGAAACACATAGTAATATTTTTAGAAAGGTTTTTCTCCTCTGTTTTCATCCAATTAATGAAGTATTTGTATCGATGGGTACCCCTGCTGTTAAGTGGTTAGCTTTTTCCTTTAGCTTTAATTAAGTGTCTTCTGTTAAAGGAGACTTTTTTATTCGTTTTTAATCACAAACAAGTGAAAAATATCCAGATTCTCTAGAGGTTTTTCCCCAAGCTTTCCAAACATATTTAAAGAAAACGAGTAGTGGAAGCAACACCTCATGCTCTCACATGCACAGCTTTGACCTCCTGGAATCCTTCCTAGAGTATTTGGTCATGGTTGATCAGAATTACCTGAATGGATAAGTAAAGGGTTTCACGAGAACATTTGCTACAGAAAGTGAAACTGCTATGTACATTGAATTAGCTAAAATAATTTAAGCAGAAGTGGATCTTCAGAAGAGACACCTCTAATAAGAGACTGAAAGTAGTCTACAAAGAATTTCATGAACTGTTTTGGAGAGAGAGTTGCCTTGTTTTTGTCAGTTTCATATTTTTTTTGTTCTTTATAAACATGGAGATTTTATAGTTCATTCTTCAAAAAAAAAATCAAAATACTGTGGCATTGCCCTATTATTGTAAACTATAGAACTTTGTGATCTTCTATGAAAGTGAAGCCTTTTTTGATTAATGAATAGTGCCAAATATTAAAGGGAACAACAATCTGTTTATTTAGTATCTTAACACTAGCCAGGTAGAATTAAAAGTTTGAATATTACATTTTAAGATCACTAATAATTGTGTATGCATTAATATAATGAATTAATTCCTGGGTGTTAGAAAAGAAATATAGTTTGAGATGAAACCATAATCAAAGTTTAATTATACATTTCCCTTGTATGTACTCAATACATATTCACATCATATAAAATTATGCAAAAATGTTTAAGATGAATTTGGCTATAACTTTAAATGAAAATAAATGAAAACTACCCAGATGTGGCTTCTAAATAGTCCATGTGTTCTCTGTTTTAGCAGTGCCAGTATCATTAAGGAATTTATAATAGTACATTTCTTAAATGAAATACTTCATGCTGTAAATCACTAATCTAAAATTCATTATTCTATACTCAGATGCATTTTTGGATCATTTATAACTGATCTCTTCTGAGAAGCTGTTATACATGTTGATGATCTGGGCACCTCAGATAGCATTTTTGTAATGTTCTCTTCTTTTCTCTGCTAATTGTCTTGAAATATTGGTGCATGCCTGCTTTCTCAATTTCTTTGTGATACTCTTCTCATTACTGGGTCTGATTTTGGCTTTTGGTTTTCATCATCTGTAACCTTTTGTAATATTTGACCCTGTCTCCATGAACCTGCTTGATTCAATGATGTGACTCTCATGATTTTCTTATTCCGCTTCACTGGTGTCTCTGTTCCTATTTCCCTGAATCATTGGGATTATCAGAGGTTTTATTTAACTCTTTTTTGCACATTTCCTCTTTGCCCATGGCTTTAGTTTCTTTCTACAACTGGTTTATTTTCTACTGATAACACTTTCTCAGTTTTTTTCTTATAAGTTTTACAGATGAATTGCAAATGCATGCAATCTCCACATAAGACCAACACACTTTTATTATGCCTCTTTTCTTTTTTCTGTAGCAAAAGATTCCTATCCTCTTCAACAAGATAATTATAGCACTATCTTCCCAGCCACTCAAGTTGGAAACTTCAAAGTTATTTCTTTCCAACCTCAAGACCAAAGATAATTTTTAAGAAGATTATCCCCTAATTGACTCCCAATTACTCTTAGGTATTTCAACTTTTTCTCTGCTGAACTATTGCAGGAGCCTCCTAAATAATCTATGTGCTACACATCCATCCTCTTCTCAGATTATCTTCCATCCTGTCACCAGTTTACTTTCCAGAAGATCAGTCTGGTCATATAATCCAACTGTCCCCCCTAAAATCATTCCCTAGTACCATTGTTGTTCAGTTATGTTGTGTCTGACCCTTTGCAATCCCATGAACTACAAGCATGCCAGACTTCCCTGTCCTTCATTATCTCCCAGAGTTTGTTGAAACTCATGTGCATTGAGTCAGTGATGCCATCCAACCATCTCATCCTATCTCATTGCCTTCTTCTTTTGCCCTCAATCTTTCCCAGCATCAGGGTCTTTTCCAATGAGTCAGTTCTTCGTATCAAAGTATTAGGAGTTTCAGCTTCAGCATCAGTTCTTCTAATGAATATCAGAGTTGATTTCCTGATTGACTGGTTTGATGTCCTTGCTGTCCGTGGGACTCTCAAGTCTTCTCCAGCAACACAATTCAAAAACATCAGTTCTTTGGCACTCAGCATTCTTTATGCTCCACCTCTCACATCCGTACAAGACTATGGCTTCAAACCCCTGTTTTTCAGTTATCTTCCTATTACGTTATCCATATCAAATTTTCCAAATTCCCTATGTTTTCTATTCCTTTGTTCACTGCATTTTCTCAATCTGGAATTCAGCTACCTTCATCATTACCTAGCGACATCTTCTTGTCCTCATCTCTTTTACTAACTCCTATATTTCCTTTATCAAGATATCTTCAAACCCTATTCTTTCTTCTCCAGTAAAATTTTAAAATCAGAATAAAAGTTTCTTTCCTCTGGACTCATGTAAGTTGTTGTTTAAGCTTCTTCTTTTTTTCATTCTGAGTTACACTGCAGTTAACTGTTTGCATGTGTGGCATCAAAACTAGATTATAAACATAATAATATTATTCATTTGTAAACTTAACAGAAACTTACTAAATGCTTGCACCAATAATCATTAAATATTTAAATCAGAGTTTCTAATACTTTTCTTCTTTGTCTTCTTTACATCATCAGGTTTCTCTATTCACTATTATATTATTAAGAAATTCCAATAAGACTTACAGTTACAAAACATACTTTGAAACAGTTCAACTACCTCTATGATAAAATCATTCAGTACTCTAAAAGAGGGCACTGGAGAGGGTTAGATAGACTTTTCATGAACCTTCAGTTGGACTGAAAACCATGTGATTTCAAAGTCAATGGAATGAAAGGGTTGTGGATCCTCTGACCTATTCCATTTGGATTAACCCATCATCTAGTCAAGAAATGTAGGAAATCATGTCAGCTCACAGAAGGAGGGACTGAAGAGTATTAGTTATGTTGTCAGTGCTCCAGCTCCATTCTTGTATTCAGGATAGAACTCAGTATAGTCTTCAGAAGGACATTAGAATGTTTGCCACAAACTGATCCACAGACTGGGCCTCAAAGACCTGACTGAATGAACATGGCTCAGAGGACACCTGCTATTACTGACAACAAGCTGAAAGCAGTAACACTAATCTCAAAGCCCATTCTAATATTTACAAGTGTTAAGATGTTAACAAGAGCCCTCTTCTCTAAACACACTCCATTTTGTCTATAATCCTTAAAAGGTTGCTTCAGTGATCTATTTTCATACAATAAACTGATAATAGGTAATTGAATGTCAATTTCCTGTCACTCAAAAATTAGTGCCAAAACAAAGCAACCATTTTTAAAATTTGTTTTTATCTACTTTTTAATTGGAGCATAATTGATTTACAATATTGTATTTCTGCTGTACAACAACATGAATTAGCTATATGTATACGTACCCCCTTCCAGTTAAGCCTCCCTCCCACCTTCCCCAAGGCAAATGTTTTTTATCTCTCATGAACCTGTGGTTTGACAAGAATCACCTGGATGCTTATTCTGCTCCATGTGGTATTAGCTTGGGACAACAGCCATCAAGAGACTGGACTGGACTTGAAGTATCCAACAGGGCTCATTCCTGTGACTGGTAAGTTGGTGTTTGGAGGAGATCTGGGTCTATCAATGAGTGCCTGAGCCTTCTTTACATGGCTTTTTCATGAAGTGAGGCTTTCTGACATGATTTCCTATATATACTTGACTAAACTGGACATGGAACAACAGACTGGTTCCAAATAGGAAAAGGAGTTCGTCAAGACTGTATATCGTCACCCTGCTTATTTAACTTATATGCAGAGTACATCATGAGAAATGCTGGGCTGGAAGAAACACAAGCTGGAATCAAGATTGCCAGGAGAAATATCAATAACCTCAGATATGCAGATGACACCACCCTTATGGCAGAAAGTGAAGAGGAACTCAAAAGCCTCTTGATGAAAGTGAAAGTGGAGGGTGAAAAGTTGGCTTAAAGCTCAACATTCAGAAAACGAAGATCATGGCATCCGGTCCCATCACTTCATGGGAAATAGATGGGGAAACAGTGGAAACAGTGTCAGACTTTATTTTTCTGGGCTCCAAAATCACTGCAGATGGTGACTGCAGCCTAGAAATTACAAGACACTTACTCCTTGGAAGGAAAGTTATGACCAACCTAGATAGCATATTCAAAAGCAGAGACATTACCTCGCCAACAAAGGTCCGTCTAGTCAAGGCTATGGTTTTTCCAGTAGTCATGTATGGATGTGAGAGTTGGACTGTGAAGAAGGCTGAGCGCTGAAGAATTGATGCTTTTGAACTGTGGTGTTGGAGAAGACCCTTGAGAGTCCCTTGGACTGCAAGGAGATCCAACCAGTCCATTCTGAAGGAGATCAGCCCTGGGATTTCTTTGGAAGGAATGATGCTAAAGCTGAAACTCCAATACTTTGGCCACCTCATGTGAAGAGTTGACTCATTGGAAAAGACTCTGATGCTGGGAGGGATTGGGGGCAAGAGGAGAAGGGGACGACAGAGGATGAGATGGCTGGATGGCATCACCGACTCGTTGGACGTGAATCTCAGTGAACTCTGGGAGTTGGGGATGGATAGGGAGGCTTGGCATGCTGCGATTCATGGGGTCGCAAAGAGTCGGACACGATTGAGTCACTGATCTCATCTGATCTGATCTGAAGATGATGGGCTAATCCAAATGCAATAAGTCAGCAGAATCCACAAACCTTTCATGTAGTTGGTTACAAAGATGAAATGTTTTGAGAGAGCCAAAACAGAATTTGCAGATGTAAGACTCAACTTCAATGATGCATAATGTCATTTCTGCTCCATGCTATTGAACAAACCAAGTTACAGCAGGGTTAGCCCAGGCCCAAAGGGACAAGAAATAGATTTCAACTCTTAATGGAAGAAATGTACACCCATTGTTAACCCATCATAGGTATATGGTGGTGGACACTGTGCTATAGGTATATTTGGCAAAAATAAGTAAAAAAAAAAAAAAGGATTGAGACTACCATCTAAACACTGCATACCCATGTCAACCAAAATTGTCTTGTTCTGTTTAATATATATAACTATTTAAATATAGTTATATATATTATATATAGTGTGTGCTGCTATCATAACCACACTATACTTATTTTTATTTTTGAAAGTATGTTGAATCAATAACATCATTTTGTAAAATTATTTGATATGATTTCTTGGTATAACTAATTATCATTGAGTTGATGTTGCTATCTAGTAATTGAAATGGATATATTTCCACTACATGTTATACTTAATATACCTCAGATTTATTAATCATAACTATAGAAAGCATTTTCTTTTGTTGTTGCTGAGTCACACAGTTGTGTCCAGTTCTTTGTGATCCCATGGACTTCAGCACACCAGGCTTCCCTGTCCTTCACTATCGGAGCTTGCTCAAACTAATGTCCATTGAGTCGATGATGCCATCCAACCATCTCATCCTCTGTCGTCCTCTTCTCCTTCTGCCTTCAATCTTTCCCAACATCAGGGACTTTTCTAATAACTTGACTCTGCATCATGTGCCAATGTACTGGGGATTCAGCTTCAGCCTCAGTTCTTCCAGTGAATATTCAGGGTTGATGTCCTTTAGGATTGACTGGTTTGATCTTGCAGTCTAAGGGACTCTCAAGAGTCTTCTCTGACACCACAGTTTGAAAGCATCATTTCTTCTCTTTTAATACCTGTAAATTTTCTCTTTTTAGTAGCTGTAAATCTCAGACAGTTATTGAATTCTTACTTATTGAAATATAAGTAAGTTTTTACACTATGCCTAAGAAGATAACCCAAAACAAAGGTAAAATTTACACTTAAAATGTTCTAGATGATATCTTTTTTTTTTATTATTGCCTTGTTATTACTTGGAAAAATCTTGTGTCTAACTTAATAATTGGCTTAAGCAGTCATTTTAGAGGTTAAAGCACATACCAATTTGGAAACATTTGTAAAACATTTTTATAGGAAGGAGAAATTTCTCAAAAGTTAGTAAAGATCTTCATATTTCAATCAATAGTTTCACCATAGGGAATTCCTTTAAATAAATTTTGACATAAGTTTAATTTATCATTCTCGTTTATGGATCCTTGAATTAATAAAGAAACTGAAATCATGAGGACAGTAGTCAAGCTGAGAAAAGACTTCTTTAAATTATTTCCCTGCAGGATATGTCTAAGGAGACTTATTCTTACCCTAAAATTGTCTGACAAGAAGCAGCAGCTTTCTCCCCTTTCCTTTCAATATGCTTTCATCACAAGCCATACATAAATGATTCTGTAATTCTAGATTTAAATGAGCATTGGAGCTGTGTTCATTTCTGCAGCACAGTTGGTTATTATTTTTATTAATTTTATTGGAGTGTAGTTGCTTTACAATGTTATATTAGTTTCTGCCATACAGCAAAGTGCATCAGCTATATGTTTACATATATCCCCCTTTTTAAAATTCCCTTTCCATTTAGGTCACCATAGAGCATGGGTAGAGTTTCCTGTGCTATGCAGGGGTAGTAGGTTCTTATTACTTACCTATTTTCTATACAGTATCAATGGTGCATATATGTCACCTTTGGTTATTCATTTGAGAGAGATGACACTTTTTAAGTGTCATTTTAAGTGACCATTTTAAGTGACTCAGATTTTTTACTGCTATTTTGGACTTAGTTATTGTTAATGTAATAGAGCATGTGAACTGATAATTAAAATCTATTTTCTGAAATAAATAAAAGTAAAACAGGTTTTGAAGAAAATATTCTTGGAAAATTTTAGCCTGCATGCCTTATTTCTTAGGTAAAAATGACTTCTGTAAACTCAAATGAATGAAACAATCCTTATAAAATAATGTGAAATTGTAGTTTTGGGCTGCTTTTTTATTTCAAGTCAACCAATTGACAAGAAATAATGGTAGTCCTACAATAAACTTCAGTCTTACATGCCTTTATGGTTTAAAAAAATTCACTTTTCCTTTATATATGTGTTTCTATAGATATACCCAGCGGGATGGTATGGGGAGGGAGGTGGGAGAGGGGTTCAGGATTGGGAACATGTGTACATGTGGCGGATTCAAGTTGATGTATGGCAAAACCAATACAATATTGTAAAGTAATTAGCCTCCAATTAAAATAAATAAATTTTAAAAAATAATAAAAAATAAGGATTATAAAAAAAAGAATTTCTAAATAAACAGATAGCTAGGAGATGATAGATAGATGTTACATAGGTAAATACTGCCCTTTTAAATTGAATATCCTTTTTATATCCTCACCAGTCTTTGGTAACCTAGCTTAATGTTTAATAGCACTTTAGTCTATGTGATTTATTGTAGATTGTTCTTTTGGAATCCCAAATGTCAAACTATCAAGGCTATTTAGCACAAAAGATAGGCATTATCCAAAATAGGTAAAACTTAGATTTTATTATAACTATTATGACTAGCTTTGAGCAATGAAAAAAATGAATTTGATTAGTGTTACAAAAATACAATCCCTGTGGATTACCTTGGTTTGTTAATATGGAAAAATATCTCAGGCAATTAACTTGAGTTTGGCAGATAAGTTATGCCATGCTGTGAAAGAATGCTTTGCACTATTCATTTTTTTTTTTTGGCGCTATTCATAATAATCTAGTAGATCTTCTTAAATTCTAAGCAGAAAATAGTTATTCAATGTGTTTAAGTGAAACTTAAAATATTTTAAAGTCTATAACTATAACCACTCCTTTCTCTTACAAAAGAAAGATTATACTTGTCATGTCCTCTGCCTTCTAAAAGCAACAGAATTCCCACAGTATCCACATCCCAACTTTTGCCTTCATGGAAAGATTATGTACCTACATTATTATCCATTCACAGAAGATGGATTTTCTATCCATATTATCTTGGAATCTAGATACTTCATTTGTAAATCTAAACTCTTCTTGTTGGCCAACACATTTTAATAAATGCTTGGAGAGGCCAAAAAGTTATTTGGTTAGTGCTAGTATGTGTTAGGAGAAGGAAATGGCAACCCACTCCAGTGTTCTTGCCTGGAGAATCCCAGGGATGGGGGAGCCTGGTGGGCTGCCGTCTATGGGGTTGCATAGAGGTGGACACGACTGAAGCGACCTAACAGCAGTAGCAGCAGTATGTGTTAGGTTGTTAGATGAACCAAAACAATAAATTGATTTAAACCTACTCTTTACAACAATGTGAATCAGCTATAGGCTAACAGTGAAGTCACTCAGTCGTGCCCAACTCTTTGCTATCCCATGGCCTGTAGACTGCCTGGCTCCTCCATCCATGGGGTTTTCCAGGCAAGAATACTGGAGTGGGTTGCCATTTCCTTCTCCAGGGATCTTCCTGACCCAGGGATGGAACTCGGGTCCTCCCGCATTGCAGGTGGACTCCTTCCCATCTGAGCCACCAGGTATACATGTATCCCCTTACCCTTGAGCCTCCCTCCAATCCTACATCCCACCCTCTACATCATCAGAGAGCACCGAGCTGAGCTCTCTAAGTTATGCAGTAGCATCCTACTGGCAAACTATTTTGAACATTGTAATGTATATATGTCATTAACTCAATCTGTCCCACCCTTTCCTTCTCCAATTCTGTGTCCACAAGTCTGTTCTCTAAGTCTGTGTCTTCATTACTGCTCTGCAAAATAGGTTCATCAATACCATTTTTCTAGATTTTATTGTTGCTGTTGTTTAATCACCAAGTCATGTCCAACTCTGTGCAACCCCATAGACTACAGCATGCAGGCTTCTGCAACCTCACAATCTCCCACAGTTTGCTCAAATTCAGGTCCATTGAGTCGGTGATCCAATCCAACCATCTTATCCTCTGCTGTCCCTTTCTCCTCTTGCCCTCAATCTTTCCCAAAATAGTGTCTTTTCCGATGAACCAGCTCTTTGCATCAAATGGCCAACGTATTGGAGCTTCAGCAACAGGGACCACGATGAATATTCAGGACTGATTTTCTTTAGGATTGACTAATTTGATCTCCTTGCAGTCCAAGGGACTCTCAAGAGTCTTCTCCTCACCACAGTTCGAAAACATCAGCTCTTTGGAACTCAACCTTCTTTATAGTCCAACTCTTACATCTGTACATGATTATTGAAAAACCATAGCAGACTTTGTCAGCAAAGTGATGTCTGTGGTTTGTACTATGCTGGCTATATTTCCCATAGCTTTCCTTCCAAGGAGCAAGCATCTTAATTTCTCATGGCTGAAGGCACCATCTGCAGTGATTTTAGAGCCCGAGAAAATAAAATGTGTCACTGTTTCAATGTTTTCCCCTTCTTTCTGCCATGAAGTGATGGGACCCGATGCCATGATCTTAGTTTTTTGAATGTTGAGTTTCAAGTCAGTTTCTCCACTCTTTTACCCTCATCAAGAATCTCTTCAGTTCTTCATTTCCTACCATTAGAGTGATATCATCTGCATATCTGAGGTTGTTGATATTTCTCCTGGCAATCTTGATTCCAGCCTGTGATTCATCCAGCCCAGCACTTTGCATGATGTACTCTGCATATAAGTTAAATAAGCAGTGACAATATATAGCCTTGGCATACTCCTTTCCCAATTTAGAACCAGTCAGTTGTTCCATGTAAGGTTCTAACTGTTTCTTCTTGACCCACATACAGGTTTCTCAGGAGATAGGTAAGGTTGTCTGATACTCTCATCTCTTTAAGAATTTTTCAACAGTTTGTTGTGATCCACACAATCAATGGCTTTAGCATACTCATTGAAGCAGAAGTAGATATTTTACTGGAATTCTATTGTTTTCTCCATGATCCAACAAATGTTGGCAATTTGATCTGTTGTTTCTCTGCCTTTTCTAAATCCATCTTGTACATCTGGAAGTTCTCAAATCACATACTGCTGAAGCCTTGCTTGAAGGATTTTGAGCATTATCTTGCTAGCATGTGAAACGAATATGATTGTGTGGTAATTTGAACATTCTTTGGCTTTGCCCCTTTTGGGGATTGGAATGAAAACTGCCCTTTTCCAGTCCTGTGGCTGCTATTGAGTTTTCTAAATTTGCTGACATATAGAGTGCAGCACCTTAACAGCATCATATTTTGGATTTTAATAACTCAGCTGAAATTCCTCACCTCCACTAGCTTTGTTTGCAGTAATGCTTCATAAGGCCCCCTTGATTTCACACTCCAGGTTTTCTGGCTCTTGGTAAGTGACCACACCATTGTGGTTATCTGGGTCATTAAGATCTTTTTGTATAGTTCTGTGTATTCTTGCCACCTCTTCTTAATTTATTCTGCTTCTGTTAGGTTCTTACCATTTCTATTCTTTATCGTGCCCATCTTTGCATGAAATGTTCCCTTGATATCTCCATTTTTCTTGAAGAGAAATCTAGTCTTTGCCATTCTATTGCTTTCTTTTATTTATTTTCTTTGTTCATTTAAGAAAATCCTCTTATCTCTTATTGCTATTCTCTGGAACTCTGCATTCAGTTGGGCATATCTTTCCCTTTCTCTCTTGCTATTTGCTTCTCTTCTTTCTTCAGTTATTTGTGAAGACTCCTCAGACATCCACTTTGCCTTTTTGCATTTCTTTTTCTTTGAGATGGTTTGGTCATTGCCTTCTTCCCTGATAGTTCAGTTGGTAAAGAATCTGCCTGCAAAGCAGGAGACCCTGGTTTGATTCCTAAGTCAGGAAGATCTGCTGGAGAAAGGATAGGCTACCCATTCTGTATTCTTGGGTCTCCCTGGTGGCTCAGATGGTAAAGAATCCCACCTGCAATGCAGGAGACCTGGGTTCAGTCCCTGGGTTGGGAAGATCCCCTGGCAAAGGGAAAAGCTACCCACTCCAGTATTCTGGCCTGGAGAATTCCATGGACTGTATAGTTCATGGGGTCACAAAGAGTCAGACACAACTGAGCCACTTTCATTTCGCTTCACTTGTTTCTATCATACAATATTTGTTTTTCTCTTTCTGACTTATTTCTCTCTGTATGACAGACTCTGTGTTCATCCATATCACTACAAATGACTTAATTTTGTTCCTTAGTAACATCCCATTTTATATATGTACCACATCTTCTTTATCCATTCATCTGTAGATGGACATCAAGATTTCTTCCAAGTTCTGACTATTGTAAATAATGCTGCATTGAACATTGGGTTACAAAAATCTTTTTGTATTATTGTTTCCTCAGGATGTATGCCCAGTAATGGGATTCCTGAGTCATATGGTTGTTCTATTTTTAGTTTTGTAAGGAACCTCCATACTGGTCCCCATAGTGGCTGTATCAATGTATATTCCCACCAACAGTACAAGAGGGTTCCCTTTTTTCCACACCCTCTCCCAATACAATACTGTAAAGCAATAACATTCCAATTAAAGAAGCAGAAGAAGAAATTAAACTGGTAATAAAGAAAAAGAAGTTATGTCTAATCCAAAGTGGCTTCACTGGCGCATTCTATTAAACATATAAATGAAAAAATAATACCAATCCTTTACTAATACTTTCATAAAGTATAGGAGGGGTGAACATTTCTAAACTCATTGTATGAAGTTAGCATCACTCTGATAATAAAGCCAAATAAAGATATAACAGAGGGCCTCCCAGGTAGCACTAGTGGTGAAGAACCTGCCTGCCAAAGCAGGAGACATAAGAGAAGTGGGCTCAATCCCTGGGTCGGGAAGATACGTGGAGAAGGAAATGTCAGCCCACTCCAGCACACTTGAGAATCCCATGGACAGAGGAGCCTGGCGGGCTACAGTCCATGGGGTCACAAACAGTCAGACATGACTGAAGGGACTTAGTACACATGAAAAGATATAACAAAAAAAAAGATATAGCAAAATCTATAGGCCAGTATACTCTATGAACACAGATATAAAGGAATCTTAAAAAAAAAAAAAAATGTGAATTAACCAAATTCAGAAATAACAAAAAAAAAAAAAAGAAAAACACACTGATACATGTGCTAGAGTTTCTCAGACTTTTTAACTCATAAAACTCTTTAAAAATTCTGCCATCAGCATCCATTTATAATGACCAATTTGAAGCAAGTATACATATGCAGATAAGTACATATATTATAAATACACATCCCAATAAATTTTCATGACATAACATTTGTATAATAGTACCACCAACAAGAAAAAATAAATTACCAGCACCCTGAGAAGCCCCCTAGTTAAGAATAGGGAAGCCTGGTGTGCTGCAGTCTACGAGGTTGCAAAGAGTTGGACATGATTTTGTGACTGAATGACAAGGGAATATGAAACTGATTGACTTACCTTCTTTGTTCTCCAATATTGAAGACACTTTTAGTTACATAAACACACACACAATATAGTTTTTTAGGTTTTGTCTGATAAGTAGACAAGTGTCTTATAAAATAAATAGTAAACAACTACTTCCTGCTACTCTAAATTCATCATCTTATAAAAATATCTTCAATATTTGTCATTCTAAGTTTTATTCAGATGTGTACTTTAGATCACTATATCCAGAGTTAACTCTATTCATTCCTAATTACTAGAAGTGCATTATAACTATAAGAAATATGTTTCTAGAACTTTAATTCACTAATATCTTTACAAGGGAAAACATAAAACAAAAAATCATATCTACACATTTCTAATGAATAAAAAACTTTGATTTATATGCAATTCAATGGTCCTAATAGTAGGACAATAAAATATATGAGATTATTTTAATTGACTTTTTAAAACCAATTCAATGAACACTTTTTACTATCTTTATTATATAGTCCTAGCTACCAGTTTGTATTTGTATAGGACTTAGAGAACAGACCTTTTTGTGCTTTGGATTAAATTAACTAAATAGGGAAGTTAAGAACATGTAACTTCAGTGTTCAAATGTTACATACTCACATCTTTTTAGTTATTCATTTCAGTTCAATCACTCAGTCATGTCTGACTCTTTGCGACCACATGGACTATAGCACGCCAGGCTTCCCTGTCCATCACCAACACTCAGAGCCTACTCAAACTCACATCCATTGAATCAGTGATGCTATCTAACCATCTCATCCTCTATTGTCCCCTTCTCCTCCTGCCTTCAATCTTTCTCAGCATCAGGGTCTTTTCCAATGAGTCAGTTCTTCCCATCAAGTGGCCAAAGTATTGGAGTTTCAGCTTCAGCATCAGTCCTTCTAATGAATATTCCAGACTGATTTCCTTTAGGACTGACTGACTTAATCTCCTTGCAGTCCAAGGGACTCATAAGAATCTTCTCCAACACCACAGTTCAAAAGCATCAATTCTTTGGTGCTCAGCTTTCTTTATAGTCCAACTCTCACATCCATACATGACTACTTGAAAAACCATAACTTTGACTAGATGGACCTTTGTTGTAATGTCTTTGCTTTTTAATAGGCTGTCTAGGTTGGTCACAGCTTTTCTTCCAAGGAGCAAATGTCTTTTAATTTCATGGCTGCAGTCACCTTCTGCAGTGATTTTAGAGCCCTCCAAAATTAAGTCTGTCACAATTTCCATTGTTTCCCCATCTATTTGCCATGGAGTGATGGGACTGGATGCCATGATCTTAGTTTTCTGAATGTTGAATTTTAGTTATTATGCTATTACAAGGACTTTTTTTTCCCTTGAAAATCTGATCTGTGGATTCCAGTTAACCTTGTTTAATTCCAACTGAATCAAACTGGACTTGTTTGGATGAGCGGTTGTCCTAGGGCAGTCTAAGCATGACAGAGGAGAGATCAAATGGGAAGTTCAGGAAGATAGTGTGTGCCTAGCAGGTAGTAGTCTGAGAACTGAAGTCCAGAATTCACAAGGTTTCATGAAAGATGAGAAGCAATGCTATATTTTGAATTTTAAATATTTTGTGACAAGTGTATGCTACATTGTGAGGAAATTCTGAGAAAGCACACTGAGATCAGAATTAGGAAATATAAAGCAGAAGAGCATACAGGAAAAATTCAATTGGATTGGCTCTTTTAGGGGTGAAACAAGTCTTCTAGGCCTTCTTAGAGGCTGTGGCTGGTCAAAAAAATTGAAATAATTAAACAGATTAACAGGAGAAAAAGATACACTTTTGATTAAATTATTACTTGAGAGTCTTTTCAATGGGTTGGTGACCTGAGAACTAATATGAGAACAAAGCATTTATACTTTTTAGACCAAGAAACAAGAAAAAGAGGTTTGAAAGAGACACTCAATTGTAGAGAAATTACTAGGAAGTAAGGGTTAATCTAACAAGATTTGTTTGTACAGATTTCTCAGCCTCTTTTTCCCATTTCTGCTAATGTCTTCCTTCCTCCTGGTACACCTTTTACATGGAGTTTTATCTTCTGCTTTTAGGAAGAAAAACGAAGGTCAGTGTTTGTATGATGCCTGCTATTTCTCAATAGGTTTTAACTCAAAGTAACCAATATGCCAGAACGGCGTATTTTGGGGTTAATTCCTTCACTATTTAAGCTCCATTTTCAGGATTCTCAGACCAACTGAATGTCATAGCAGGAAATGTCAGGCTTGCAAGTATTTAGTATGTAAGCAGACTTAACAAAGGAAAGTAGAATATGAGATAGTCATCTGAAGTGTAGTCTGTTGAATCCCAGCCCAATCAGATACCCTTGGAAAGTGCACTTCAATTTCATGCTCCCCTCCTCAAGACTGAAATCTGCAGTCATTTTCAAAGACAGTCTTTTTGGTGCTGGAACCACTTGTCTCAGAGAGCAAGGTACCTGCTAGTTTTGGTTACCTCAGGGCTTGCAGCAGTCAATAAGGTGTGGAGCCTTAGTTTAAAGGCTCAGCTGTGTTACCTGGATATGCAATAAGCTACAAGGTAATTTATACACCAAATCTTTCTGAATGTACAATTTTATCTTGCTAGATTTCTTGGCCTGAAGCTATCCTGATTTCCTTATTCCCATTCTGATTTCTCTTGAGAGTCCTTGTACACAAAATCCAATCTCAGTGTTGTCATCTGGGGAAACCAGACTAAACCACCTGCTAAACAATCAGGACTATACCAGGAGCTCATTTATGATTATAGCCATAATCCAAAGATAAATGTTAATTGCTCACCCTACAGATGATGCTCTCCCTACAGTTATGGTTTCCCGTAGGTGTGGGTAGGTGTTTCTCAAAATATAGACTGAGAATCATCAGGGGAAGAATCATTTTACATGACAACATATAAGCTTTTAGGCCCTGTCACATGACATCTGAATCAGAGTCACGGAGGCTGGGACAGGTTGGTATCTTTAAGGAAAGCCTCAAGGTGATTCTTATGCACATAGAAGTTTAAGAAACTCTGATCTAAGTCATGTATGAGAAGCTGGTTTATTTCCTAGCTTCCAGATGGTTGGGGCTGCTATTTGTGGCATAGTCTAGGCTGGCTGTAGAAGAGAAACCAGACATATCTGATGTTATCTGAAAGTATACACACTGTCTGCCAGGAATGAGTCAATTTCTTAGAGATAATAAACTTGCATAAGACTCCTTTTAAGGATGAGGAATCCAAGATCTAGAGAGGTTAAGTGATTCTGCCAAATAGCATGAAAAGACAATCTTTAGATGAAACAAAATGTCTCAGGTCTCCTAGTTCTCAAGCCCTGTGCTTTTTTCATCCATGCTGCTTCCTGTGACTGTTCATATTACCACTCTTAAATCAAAGCAAAATATAATAAAATGTCAACAGCTATAATGTTTGCGGTCACAGGTAA
This sequence comes from Bubalus kerabau, assembly GCF_029407905.1. Taxonomy (NCBI): domain Eukaryota; kingdom Metazoa; phylum Chordata; class Mammalia; order Artiodactyla; family Bovidae; genus Bubalus; species Bubalus kerabau. The sequence continues at coordinate 65,524,865 of NC_073629.1, read as the reverse complement.
AGTTTTACCTGTGAATATTTTTGTGCATGTATCCCCCCCCCCATATAAAGGCATATCTGGTTCAATGAGAAAAGATGATTAATTCCATGAATATTTCTAGACTTTTCCCTTTCATTATGCTGTGTCTATCACACAAGGCTGATTCTGATGGCTGCAGAAGTTAGACACAGAGGATCTGCACATGGGAATATTTTCATACAAATATGGCTTAATCTAGATATATTAAAATGTCTGGTGGCTTAAATTAATTAAGCAGTAGAATTGTTAACATATACAAACAAAATATCAAACACTTGACATCCTGTAAACAAAGCAAACATAGGCTACCTAAATTGTTCACTGTTTAACCAGTTGATTTGTTATCATGTGGACAGAGCCTGTGTGTTTATCCAGTTGTATATATGACCACATTCTCATGAAAAGCACGAATGTTTGGGAGACTACTTCTTATTTTTGAATACCAATGCTTTGATCCCTCATTACTATGTACAATCACATGTTGAGTGCAGAGTTTTAAATTTGTACATTTATTCATTTCAATTTTTTAATCTAAGAAAGAAATAGAAAATCAAAACAAAACAAAATTGGACTTTTTAACTGGTTTTGTAAAATGTGAAAAAGTGAATTGGCTGATAGTTTTAATTTATTGTTACAATATAGTTATAATTTCATTTAATATGAAGTTAGCTATTACAATGTTTAATCATTATACTTTTAGATGAGTTTTATTAAGTTATGGCTACATTCTCTTTTCGTACAGAGAAATAGAGTTTTTTGGATAAGTGTTACTCTTTTGGGGTTGGGCTATAGATAGACACTGATCTGCTTCTCTTGAAAAAGCCACATTTAAAATAAGTAATTCATGAGTTTTTGTTTTTCATCAGTTCTTAAAGTATTTTATGGGATAAGGGATGGTTAGTGTGCTTATGGTGTTTTTTCCTCTTTTTAATGTCAACAGCAGCAAACCACATACTAACTGCAAAGCACAGCTATTAGATTTCATATTTTGATGCTCACAGTGTAACTCAGAAATTTTAGAGTATGTCAAGACATTCTATGTCTCTGATAAGGCTTGGCTTGTTCTGATATAAATTTATTAATGTATACAGCTATGCCAAGTCTCAACATGAAGTAAGTTGCCATATAAAGAAGCTTTGAAATCTTATGGTAGCTCTGACCAATCTATACAAATACTCTCTCCATGCCATAGGCTGCAGTCTTATACTGTTAGTCAAAGGGACAATAATTTATCTCTGCTTATACTCTGCAAACTGTTCATTATCTGGCATCAATTTTGCTTTAGGTCTGAAGGCTTGTGGCATAACCATGATGAAGGAAACTGGAATAGGGTCATTAATATATATGCCTTTTGCTCTCCTGCTTTTCTTCCTAGTTTTTATTTACCTTCATTTTGCAGGTGCATATACTCTGGGTAGTTATTTATTTATTATTTTTAAAATGCATATTATTTTAACCCTCTTATCACAAAATCTGCAATTGGCTTTGTTTGACTGTTTGCTTTTACTGGAAAATTTTAATTTCATTTTAAAACCTATTTATTTATTTATTTTCGGCTGCATTTGGTCTTAGTTGCAGCATGAAGGTATCTTCTGTTGTCGTGTGCAGGCTCAGCAGTTGAGACACTTCGGCTTAGTTGCCCCTCGCATGTGGGAACTTAGTTCCACAACCAGGGATCAAACTCTCATCCCCTGCATTGCAAGGCAGATTCTTAACCACTGGACCACCAAGGAAGTACATGGATGACTTTAATTTCAATGCTATATCCAGAACAGTTTTCTAATGATTACTTTTGGGGATAAAATGATAGTTTGGTACAGTGGAAAGATCCAACGTGGATGACAGATGGGTTGTTTGAACTTGAAATTCTGTGATTAACATGTGTGAACTGTGGGAAAACACCTTGCCTTCTTCCCTCAGGTGCTTCATTTATAAAATAAGGTCTGTTATGAAAATACTCCATATGACAGATTGCATGCGTGCATACTTAGTCTCTTAGTCATGTCCAACTCTTTATGACCCCATGGACAATAGCTGGCCAGGCTCCTCTATCCATGGGATTTTTTAGGAAAGAATACTAGAGTGGGTTCCTGTTCCCTTCTTCAGGGGGAGATCCTGACCCAGATATCAAACTTAGATCTCCTATATTGCTGGCATATTCTTAATCGTCTGAGTCACCAGGGAAGCCCAGCAGATTAGATAATGGCCCCCAAATTTCCCTAATCCCTGGAACCTTTAAATATGATATTTTACAAGACAAAAGAGATCTTATAGATGGAATTAAGACTTTAAGTAGGGAGATTATTCTGGATGGGCCCAATGATATGTCTTCCCAAAGCTGAAGAGGAAGGCAGAATGGTCAAAGATCTGATGACAGAAGAGTCAGCAGAGAGTCAAAGTATGAGAGAGACTCACATTTTTACTGGCTTTGGAAACAGGAAAGGAGCTTGGTAGAGGAATACAGCCAGACTCTAGAGGCTGGAAACAGATTTCAGCTGACAGCCAGCAAGTTAATGGAGACATCAGTCGTAAAACCAAAAGGAACTGAATTCTTCCAACAACTGAATGAGCAAGAGTCCCCAGAAAGGAACACATAGCTTTGTTGTTCTTGTTTAGTTTCTTAGTTGTGTCTGACTCTTTGCAACCCCATTGTCTATAGCTCACCAGGCTCCGATGTCCAGGGATTGCCCAGACAAGAACACGGGAGTGGGTTCCCATTTCCTTCACCAGGGGATCTTCCTGACCCAGGGATCAAACCCACATCTCTTGCTTGGCAGGCAGATTCTTTATCACTGAGTCACTGGGAAGCCTATACCTTGTGTTGTGCTGTGCTGTGCCCATACCTTATAGAACTATAAGCCACTGAACTTGTACATTTTTGTTCACAACATCATTAGAACTAATGTTATATGGCTGGAATAAGAATATGTGAAAATATTTTTCAGACTTCAGAGTGTGGAGTCAACTCAATAAATATATATTAAGAGCTACTGAACATTCTTACATGTGCTGGGGATACAAAGAAAAATGAGATATTATCCTTGGTCTCAAAGAACTAATATTGGCAGGAGATGCAAGCATATAAACAAATAAATCAAGGCCACTCAGTGTCAAATGTGGAGGAAGCTTGGTTTCTATAGTTATGCGCTATTTTACATTTTTCATTCTCATTTGAAAGGGTCTTTAGATTTTTCAAAAAAGAAGAGAACTGTTTTCTACTTTTTCATTCTAAAATTGTATTAAAATATATTTAGAGAAATGCAAACCAAAACTACAGTAAAATATCAATTCCCAAACTGTAACCAGTTTTTGAATTCTTGAGGTCAAATGATAGAGAAAGTATGCTCCATCTAGTTGGGTATTTAAGGATAAAGTTTTACTTGGCGTTGTGATTTGTTGAACATTAAACACTCCGTACTTAACCAATGATATCTTCAGGATAATTTATCTTTAGAGGTAAAACAATCCATTCATCTAAGTTATCTGGTAAACTTGACATACAGTAGCATCTAGCTATATAGTATTTAAACTTTGGTGAATTATATATACGCTTTTGGGCTTCTCTGGTGGCTCAGACAGTAAAGAATCTGCCTAAAATGCAGGAGATCTGGGTTTGATCCCTAGGTCAGGAAGACTGTATGTCAGGTTTACCAGATAACTTAGATGAGGCGGCAAGATGGTGTGACTTCGAACCAGACATCCTGGAATGCGAAGTCAAGTGGGCCTTAGGAAGCAACACTACAAGCAAACCTAGTGGAAGTGATGGAATTCCAGTTGAGCTATTTTAAATCCTGAAAGATGATGCTGTGGAAGTGCTGCACTCAATATGACAGCAAATTTGGAAAACTCAGTAGTGGCCACAGGACTGCAAAAGGTCAGTTTTCATTCCAATTCCAAAGAAAAGCAATGCCAAAGAATGCTCAAATTACTGCACAACTGCACTCATCTCACACTCTATTAAAGTAGTGCTCAAAATTCCCCAAGCCAGGCTTAAACAGTAGATGGACTGTGAACTTCCAGATGTTCAAGCTGGATTTAGAAAAGGCAGAGGAACCAGAGATCAAATTGTCAACATCCATTGGATCATCAAAAAAGCAAGAGAGTTCCAAAAAAACATCTACTGCTTTATTGACTGTGCCAAAGCCTTTGACTGTGTGGATCACAACAAACTGGAAAATTCTTAGAGATAATTCCAGACCACCTGATCTGCCTCTTGAGAAATCTGTATGCAGATCAGAAAGCAACAGTTAGAAGAACATGGAACAACAGACTGGTTCCAAATAGGAAAAGGATTACATCAAGGCTGTATATTGTCACCCTGCTTATTTAACTTATATGCAGAGTACATCATGAGAAACACTGGGCTGGAGGAAGCACAAGCTGGAATCAAGATAGCCAGGAGAAATATCAATAACCTCAGATATGCAGATGACACCACCCTTATGTCAGAAATCAAAGAAGAACTAAAGAGCCTCTTGATGAAAATGAAAGAGGAGAGTGAAAAAACTGGCTTAAAGTTCAACATTCAGAAAACTAAGATCATGGCATCTGGTCCCATCACTTCATGGCAAATAGATGGGGAAACAATGGAAAGAGTGACAGACTTTTTTGGGAGGGCTCCAGAATAACTGCAGATAATAACTGAATTCATGAAATTAAAAGACGCTTACTCCTTGGAAGAAAAGTTATGACCAACCTAGACAGCATATTAAAAAAGAGACATTACTTTGCCAAAGAAGGTCTGTCTAGTCAAAGCTATGGTTTTTCCACTCGTCATGTTTAGATGTGAGAGTTGGACTATATAGAAGGCTGAGCACTGAAGAATTGATGCTTTTGAACTGTGGTGTTGGAGAAGACTCTTGAGAGTCCCTTGGCCTGCAAGGAGATCCAACCAGTCCATCCTAAAGGAAATCAGTCCTGAATATTCATTGGAAGGACAGATGCTGAAGTTGAAACTCTAATGCTTTGTTCACCTGATGTAAATTACTGACTCATTGGAAAAGACCCTGATGCTGGGAAAGATTGAAGGTGGGAGGTGAAGGGGATGACAGAGGATGAGATGCTTGGATGACATTACCAACTCAAAGGACATGAGTTTGAGTAAACTCTGGGAGTTGGTGAATGACAGAGAAGTCTGGTATGCTGCAGTCCATGGGATTGCAAAGAGTCAGACATTACTGAGTGATTGAACTGAACCTACTGAACTGATTTGAATAAGATTATTAAGCTTTTATAAGATTACTATGAAACAAATCCTAGAAACAGTATGTTTACTTAATTTATCTCTGCACTATGATCAGTTGTTCAGTCGTGTCCAACTGTTTGTGACCCCATGGATTATAGCCCCTAATGGTTCTCTGTTCATGGAATTCTCCAGGGAAGAATATTGGAGTGGGTTGCCATTTCCTCCTCTAGGGGATCTTCCTAACCCAGGTATGGAACCTGCATCTCTTGCATCTCCTATATTGGCAGGTAGATTTTTTAATAAAGTGAAAGTGAAGTTGCTCAGTCGTGTTCGACTCTTCGCGACCCCATGGACACTAGGCTCCTCCGTCCATGAGATTGTCTAGGCAAGAGTACTGGAGTGGTTTGCTATATCCTTCTCCAGGGAACTTCCTGACCCAGGGATCGAACCCAGGTCTGGCACATTGTAGACAGACACTTTACCATCTGAGCCACCAGGGAAGTCCTATTCTTTAATAAGCCACCTACTAATTTTTAAAGTGGCACTATACATTCAACATTTTAATGTGTGCTAAAGAAAATAAAGTCCAGCTTGCTTTTAAAAAAATCAAGAGAAACTGAAAGGCAAGATGTTTTGCATGAAGTGTGTAAAGGTCACATATATTTTTTCCCAATAAATCCTGTATTTTCACTTATCAGCACTATCAAGAATATGACTTTAGCTAATTCTCCATCCAAGTTATTTTTCTTTTCTCATTTATCTCTTTTCCTTCTTTATCTTTCTCTTCTTTTTCCTTCTAGAACTCAGCTTTTAATTGAAGTCACTTCGTGATAGATAATTTTGTCCTCAGTCTAAAAATGTTAATGTCCTATTCATCTATACTTTATAATACTTCCCATATTTTAAAGTTACTGTTTATTTGTGATATGATTTTTATAACTGGTTGTCTTGCCAGCCCTGCAACCTCTCAAGATTGTAAAAATCCATGAAGGCAGGACCAAAACAGTTTTGATACTGTCATATCTCCCACACCTTTCATAGAGACAAGGAAGACTTCAGTAAACATTTGCTGAATGAATGCCTTTATATATGGTAATAATGTGTTTGCATGTGTATCTTAGACTTCAAGCTCCTAGATGCAGGCCCTGTGATGAAGGCTCCATCTTTTTTTCTCATCATAATGAAAGAGTTTAGCATATATGTATAGCATAGAGTATAGCGTAAATGTTTTGAAGGGATTTTAAAAGAAAAGAAGAAATAAATGGATAGATGGATGGATGACTACTCCTATCCATTGTCCCATTTTGCTTTAATATTAGCAGAGTAGATCTGCAAATGACATTTTTGTTTTATATTGACAAGAGTTAACTGAAATTTACAAATAGATGTGAACTTTATGAGAGGAAGAGTTCTGCTTTTCCCCGGATTTATCAAGGGTGCAATGCTCATTATTTACAGATAAATGAGCAAATACTATATATAATAAAGACAGATTAAACATTTGAGGAACTTGTACATTCATTTGCTGTTAGACCCATTCACCAAGGATTATCAAAATCAATGTGAATGAGTGATAGCTTTGTATTTTATTTTTTGTTTGGAAAACCTCTGATGGATAAAAATTACTGTTTACCATCATCAATTATCAATAGTTAAATAGTTACTATTACTTGTTAAGTCATAGCAAATTAGATCAAATCAAACATATATTTACTACTGATTCTAAAACTGTTTAGTGTTGAGTTTCTTGGGAATAGAGGGTCTTGCAAACAGAGATTATAAAGAGAAAATAAAATGGGTTTGGGAAATAAGGTATTAGTGCATATTATTTATAGTGCTGAGGGGGAAAAAGTTGGTATGCTGAGTTTAGTATGTGACAAATGTTTCAGAAGAAGCATCACAGTTTTTAGAGGGCAAAATGATTCTGTAAAATAGCCGCTCACCGATGATTGTGTCAACTGACTCTAAATTGGAATACTGCTGCTGCTAAGTCGCTTCAGTCGTGTCCGACTCTGTGCGACCCCATAGACAGCAGCCCACCAGGCTCCCCTGTCCCTGGGATTCTCCAGGCATGAACACTGGAGTGGGTTGCCATTTCCTTCTCCAATGCATGAAAGTGAAAAGTGAAAGTGAAGTCGCTGAGTCATGTCCAAATCCTAGCGACCCCATGGACTGCAGCCTACAAGTCTCCTTCGTCCATGGGATTTTCCAGGCAAGAGTACTGGAGTCAGTTGCCATTGCCTTCTCCAAAATTGGAATAAAGCCTGATATTAATCAGGGTTTATTGTTATGCTGCAAGGATATTAAACAAGTCAATCCTAATGGAAATCAACCCTGAATATTCACTGGAAGGATTGATGTTGAAGCCGAAGCGCTAGTATTTTGGCCACCTGATGCAAAGAGCTGACTCATTGTAAAAGACCATGACGCTGGAAAAGACTGAAAATCAAACAGAAGACGGCAGCAAAGTATGACATGATTAGATAGCATCACTGACTCAATAGACATGAACTTGAGCAAACTTCGGGAGATAGTGGAGGGCAGTATAGCCTGGTGTGCTCTAGCCCATGGGGTTCCAGAGTCAGAAACAACTTAGTGAATGAACAACTGTTGTTAAACTGAGCCATTTTTTCACTTAAATGGGTAATTTAGCTATGAAACTATTTTTGTGTGTGTGTGTGTAGCTTGAGTTGTTTTCAAATTAATATGCAAACAATGAATCAAAAAAAGTATAACCTTAAGAGACATCTTTTAGTCTAGATTTACAGAAGAATACACATGATACTTGGTATCCTTTAATATCATAGAGCAAAATATTAGTATGAACACTGTTCAGCAGACATTAGCTTGATATTTAAATCCTTAATTTCCAAGCATTTTTGTAATTCTATTGTGTATAACCTCTTATAGTTCAGGTCATTTTTGTAGATGTCAATTCAAGAAAATTTAATATCTAAAATAAGTCCTGGAAAAATATGTCTGTATTTTTTCCTTAGCTAAGGAATTATTAACAATGAACTGTCTTTTCTTATAAAATCTCGCATTAATTTCTTAAAGTAAATATTTTGGTTTATAATGCTAAACTTAATTTTCTTTTTTATTAAAAATAATCTATATATTCAAGTTATAAATTCTAGAGTTTTAAATTAGATTAAGTTTGCTGAATAAAAAGTTAAAGGAAAGTTTATAGGATGGTATTTTCTGCAACCTCAAGAATATCACATCTTCAGTCTGAAGACAGTGAACGAATAAAATTTCTCCAAGCTTCCTAGGTAAACAATGATAAAGAATGATATCATTTTTCCTATAATGAGCTACATATAACATAATTCAAGAATGCAATTCTGTAATCATGATACAGAAATGATTCATGATAAAATTCATGATAAAAAATACTGAATTTTTCAAATGTATCTGAGAATAACTAAGTAGCTTTCTTGCACTTGCACCTTGCTTTTCACTGAGACATGTTTTATCAGTGGTACATTCTAAGCATTAAGGCACAAAGATTCAACCCTAAGCCTCCAAAGATGATTAATCCTGAAAGGGTCAAGAAGTAAGATAATGCTTGTTGTTGTTCAGTGGCTAAGTCAGGTCCAACTCTCTGTGACCTAATGGATTGTAGTATGCCAGGCTCCTCTCTTCACTCTCTCACAGAGCTTGCTCAAATTCATGTCCTTTGAGTTGGTGAAACTGTCTAGCCATCTCATCCTCTCCTGCTCCCTTCTCCTTTTGCCTTCAAGCTTTTCCAGCTTCAGGGTCTTTTCCAATGGTTCAGCACTTTGCATAAGATGATCAAAGTATTGGAGCTTCAGCTTCAGCATCAGTCCTCCCAATGAATACTCAGGATTGATTTCCTTTAGGATTGACTGGCTTAATCTCCTTGTTGTCCAGGGGACTCTTAGGAGTCTTCTCCAACACTGCAATTCAAAAGCATCAATTCTTTGGCACTCAGCCTTCTTTATGATCCAACTAGCACAACCTTACATGACTACTGATAAAACCATAGCTTTGACAATATAGACCTTTGTTGTCAAAGTGATGTCTCTGTTTTTTAATATGTTGTCTAGATTTGTCATATTATAGCTTTCCTACCTTCCTTAGCAACTTACATTTTAGACACTACATTAATAGATGGAATTAAGTGAGGACTAAAAAATTACAGAATATCAAAAATAGGGACAAACATACATTTATGGCCCCTGTCCTAATGTTTTCATTTGGTTATTATGCCCATGCATCACTCAGTTCCTCAAAATGGATATGGAATCATATATTTGAAAAAAAGAATTTCTACTTGGGAGGTGGCTCTCGTCCTTGGGATGTTAAATGATGTTCCCAGGATGAGTTAGAAGCAAGGAGGAAAACAAACAATATCAAGTACACTGGTTAGACTTGTTTCTAATTTACCATGTGAGTTAAAGGGTGATGTTACATAAGACAAAATGTATTAAAATATGGCTTTCCCAACTTTCCTGCCATTCTGCTACTGAAGGCATTTGGATTTCATCCAGTCAGCTTTTTCCCCTTTCCAGACTGCTCATTCCCCAACCTACAAACCATCCTCTCCATCTTTCCCTGAAGCACATGAGACAAATAACAAAATCTCAGATATGACTTCTGGCCGAACTTGTTTTTATAAATGCAGTGTTGCTGGGCCATCTCACATGGTCAGGAATGCATATGCGATTCAGAGACCAGAGTCATCAGGCTTTCTAACAATTCAACACAGTCCATAAGGTTCGGTCTTTGGGCCAAAGTCACAGACAAAAGGGAATATTTGTCTGAAATTATATCTGACCTTTTTATACTCCTTAGAAATCTAGTATAACCTATCAATAATTTAGAAATTTCAGGGTATAATTATTTTTATTTATATTGAAGTATGATTAATTGATTCCATAAATATCTTTATTAATTTTTTTTTGCTTAAAACAAGATTAAATTAAGCATATACACATTGAAACTAAGCTGCAAGAGAGGTGTATTTTCATTTTAAGCTCTGCACAAGGTAAAACTCTCTTTGGATTGATTGTGATATTAGGAGAAGTCAAACAAAGATTATTACATTTATTCCAATTTAAGCTTTTTATTCATTTTCCAATAATTGCACTTCAGAAGCCTCAAAGATGTGCTCTCAAATTTTAAGAACCTTGGGGAAATTAGCCAGTTTTATACTAACAAATTAATGATAATGTTGAAATAACCTTTTTCCAAGGTAACATAAAAGGCTGTAACAATGTTCTACTTTCTTAGGCATAATATAAGTTTTTAGTTGACCTGGAATAAAGTCTGTACATTTTCCTTTCAGAAAAAGCAATGTTATTTTAAATCTGTGAATGGCATTCTATTTGGTATCCACATTAGCAAAGGTCTTGGTGTGTCTTTCATATATATTTTTTTAACAGTTTAAATTACCATTTATTTACTGATTATTATTTACCACATATTGTTCATTTGTTTAATAAATATGTATTAATGGTAGGCACTGTACTGATAATATATTAGTTAAAAAGATAAGTTTCTACCATCAAAGTCTAGTGAAATTAATTTTTACTTATTTTTCTTTGAGTTTTATTGATATATACTTGACACTGTATAAGTTTAAGGTGTACAGTATAATGATGATTTAAACACATTATAAAAAGATTACCACAATAAATTTGCTGAACATCCATCATCTCATTTGTGGTTGCTGTTTAGTAAAAAGTCATCTCTGACTCTTTGCAACCCCATGGACTGTAGCGTGCTAGTCTCTTCTGTCCATCGGATTTCCTGGACAAAAATACTAGAGTGGGTTGTCATTTCCTTCTGCAGGGAAGAAACTTTCATCTCTTGCTTTGCAGGTGAATTCCTTACCACTGAGCTACCAGGGAAGCCTGTCATCTTATACAGACATAGAATAAAAGAAAAAAATTCTAGTGAAAATATTTTTAATCCCTATTTCAAGCTGTATTTCATTATTGTTATCATTACAGGTACTGAGTTTGTATCCAAATAGAATCTCTAAATGCTTAACAACTTTTATGAAAAAGTAAATTTTCCTATCCTGAATTTTATTATAGGTTCAGAGCTTCTCTTCATTAATTTAACTTTTTAACTTCTGAAACAATCTCAAATTTACAGAATAGTAGCAAGAACTACTTCTCAAATTGCATTGTGAATCTACTGTATTTATCAGGTATAGTTACATTTCTCTTTTGGCAATTGGCATATATTGAGCGGTGGGGGTGATAATGCCTGTAATATTTAATCCAAAGATTTAAACTTTGTTAATGAAAATTATGGTATCAATTTATATTCTTATAAAGGTTCGTTTAAGGTTACAACTTAATTTTATTTCTTACTTCTCTATTATTTCACGTGTTTATTACAACATATTTCAATTTATAGTATCTTCAAGGTATGCTCATGAAACAATTAACAAAGTCTCTTTTCAAGAGTTTTTATTTTATTTAATTTGCTAATAGAATATGAATAATAAAACATATAAAATAAGCAAGAAGACATATAAACTGGAAGAAGTTATTCTTTAATTCAAAAAATTAATTTGAAAATGATCAGAAACTCTAAGGCATAGATGTTTCCAAATTCATTCTTAAATGCACTGCATTGTATTTAGAAAATAATTGGAAATCACTAAATATTGATGAAATAAATAAATGAAGTTGGGCAGCAAGAAGAAATTTGATCTAAACTTGGAGGCGGCAATCATTCCCTCACTGAACTTCTATTATAGCAGTGTGTGAGATATCAGGGGGGGATAAAATATGCCCCATAAAGACATTACATATTGCACTAGTTTTCAGGAAGCTTATAATTCAGTTAAAGTAATAAATATTGCTACTCACTATTTTGTCTTAGCTTCCTTTTCTCCATAAGCTAGAATCATATTTTCAAATTCAATAGCAGATGAAGAAGATGGACTGTGTAATTAGCCTAAAGCAAAGAGTGAAATGAACTTGTTGACTTTTTTTGTTTTCATTGGCTAATAATTTATTAATTATCTAGTAGAGCATAAACTTTGACATCTGATAGGAGATTAAATATAGTTAATGACTTCATATGACATTGAATAATAAAATTAAAAAATAGGCTATACATATTGCAAATATGTTGGTCTGTTTAGACTGAGTATGACTTTATTTTAGACTTATCTGACTATACGGTAAAAAATAACCTACAATTCTTGTGAATAGGACATTATTTGGAAAACAGGTCTTTGTGGATGTAATTAAGATGGAGTCACACTGGGCCCTAAATCCAGTAACTGGTGTTCTTCAAAAATATGGAAACATAGGTGCCAAGACATACCTAAGGGAAAGAGGGTCATATAAAGATAGAGGCAAGAAGCCAAGGTGCCATTAGCAAGGCAACACCAGGATTGCCAGCAACTATTAGAATCTATGAAGAAACAAGAAACGATCCTATTGTAGAGTTTTCAGAGATAGTACAACCCTATCTACAGCTAGACTTCAGATTAATAGTCTTCAGAATTGTTAGAGAATACATTTCTGTTGTTTTAAATCACACAGTTGGTGATATTTTGTAACAGCAGCCCTAGTAATTCAATAAAAACACTTAAGACTAGATAAAGAAGGACATACAAAGAGGAAAGGAACATATTCAGATGGTGATAATTTGAAGCATATCAGATATTTAAGCAAATTGTGCACTATAGAGGAATGCATTTGTAAATAAATTAATGTGATAATGTAAGACTGTGAAAAGGAACATGTCACTTAAATCTTCCGCAAAGCTCAGGGAACATTGTAATTACAGTCCATCTTCTAGGCTCTAGCCTCTCCTCTCATTTTAAAATTTAACTCATACCAGTGAAAGGTCGTGGAGTTTCATATAATGTAGCCTTAATTTCTTGATTTATACCCAACCTTCACTATTTACTAACTGATTGAACAAGTCACAGTATTAGTTTGCTAAAACAGCCATAATAAAGTACCACAAACAGATGGCATAAATAACAGAAACTTATTTCCTTACATTTGTGGGCTAGAAGTCTTGGATCAAGGTGTGGCAGGGTTAATTTATTCTAAGACCTCTCTTCTTGGCTTGGAGATGTGTTTCAGTGTTTTCACATAATTTTCCCTATGTGGGTATCTGTGTCTTAATCTCCCTTCATATTAGGATAGCAGTCCTAATGGATTAAGGTCCACATGTCTGTCTTTGTTATTTGGCTGCTAAGATGTGTCTGACTCTTTTGTGACCCGTAGACTGTAGCATACTAGGCTCCTCTGTCCATGGGATTTCCCAGGCAAGAATACTGGAGTGGACTGCCATTTCCTTCTCCAGGGAATCTTCTTGACTGAAGGTTTGAACCCGTGTCTCCTGATTGGCAGGCAAATTCTCTACCACTGAGCCATCAGGAAAGCCCATTTCTGACCTCTGCTGCTGCTGATACTGCTGCTCTTGCTGCATCACTTCAGTCATGTCCGACTGTGTGACCCCATACACGGCAGCCCACCAGGCTCCTCCATCAATGGGATTTTCCAGGCAAGAGTACTGGAGTGGGTTGCCATTGCCTTCTCTGATATCTGACCTCATTTAACCTTAATTATCTCTTTAAAGGTAATTTCCTATCTCCAAATACAAATGCATTGTGAGATACTGAATGGTATAACTTCAACGTGTGAAGTTGGAGGGGGGCACACAATTCAACCCATAACAATTAGTTTATGCCTCAGTTTTTCATCTATTCAAAAGTGAATTCCAAAAATATTAATCTCCTAGACATGTTATGAGGAGTAAATGAAATGTACAAATAAACACAACAATGTCTGGCAAATTTTAAGCCCTAGACATCATTTGATTATTGTTACTCTTATTAATGTAAGTTAATACATTACAATCAAGATTTACATTCAATTAAAGTCGTTTCCTGCTGTACAGTTCAAATTCCCTCTGCATCTTAGACAAAGGTGAATTTATAATGAGATACATACAAATTAAAATGCAAGAGACTGATATAAAGAAGAGCTACTCTATTTGGTTTCTAGCTTTGTGTGTCAAACATTGTGGGATTTCAATCAGAATAATTAGAAAAAGAAGAAGAGGGAATTAGGATCTTTTGAGAACTGAAACCAGTAGTTTCTAGGGTCAAAAATTATTCTGACTTACTCAAATATATAGTTCTCAAACATATATGTAGACCATGTGCATTTTAATGATGGAAAAATGGAGATTTCTTAAAGTCTGATAACTGGTAGAGTTGTGTGATTATGTGGATTTTTATTAATTTAAATTTACTTATTACTTTCCATTTTTATATTTTTTAGTTAATTAATCACAATCCTTGGTTAAAGACACACTGTGTTTATGGGTTTATGTGTTGTTCTCTCCTATTTCATTTCTTTATTTGCATTTATACTATGATAAATATTCATAAATTATTGCCCAGTCCTACAATTAAATATTAGTCATACTCTACATAGTTTATACTATAACTTACATTCCTCACTTAACATCATGTTACTAAGAATTGTACATGTTAAAAAAAAAAAGAATTGTACATGTTGACACATGGTGGTTCTATTAATAGCTCATTTTTAAAGCCATGAAATATATCTTTGTGTAACTATATAATTAGTACTTGTCTTTTCCCATCTGATGGGCATTTGTTTTGTTTCCAGTGTTCTGCTATAAAGAACATTGTATAAATGCACTTACCCAGGTTTCCTGCTGAAGACATCACTACTGCTGCTGCTGCTGCTAAGTTGCTTCAGTCGTGTCCGACTCTGTGCAACCCCACAGACGACCAGGCTCTGCCGTCCCTGGGATTCCCCAGGCAAGAACACTGGAGTGGGTTGCCATTGCCTTCTCCATTGTGTGAAAGTAAAAAGTGAAAGTGAAGTCGCTCAGTTGCGTCTGACTTGTAGCTACCCCATGGACTGCAGCCTCCCAGACTCCTCAATCCATGGGATTTTCTAGGCAAGAGTACTGGAGTGGCTTGCCATTGACATCACTGCTAAGTCATTGGAAAAGCAAATGCTCAGCTTTATAAGATTTGTCTATTACATTATACACACACACACACGTGTGTGTATATATATATATATACACTTCGTGTGTGTTATTCTTTCCAATATCAGATTAGACTTATTTATTTTGACCAACTGACTATGAATTACATGGTTCCTCTTTGTGACTTTTACTTTCATTTCTCAATGCAATAGCAACTCTGAACTTTTTTTTTTTTTTTTTGGCCTTTTTAATTTACCCTACTGTGATATGCTCAAACTTTGCTTCTGGCTTGTTTGTCTTTTGCCTATTGATTATACAAATTTTTTATACAGTACTCACACTAACCTCACACACCAATTCAACTAAGGCTGCTGACCCAGCAAAACCAGTGGTATAGCTTCCAGTATTTTTTGGCTGTGATCTCATCACTGTAAAACTCAAGGCCATTGAAATAGACTGCTTTATGTGTCAGCTTGACTGGGCTCCAGGGTGCACAGATTAAATGTCATTTCCGAATTTGTCTTCTAGGGTTTTTCTGAATAAGAGTAACATCTAAATCAGTGGATTCAGCAAACTGCCCTCCCCTGTGTGGATGGGTATCACCCTAGCCACTGAGGAACTAACTAGAAAAGGTGGAAGAAGGGAGGATTTGTCTCTTCCCTCCTGCTTATTGAGCTGGGAAATCAATATTTTTCTGCTCTTGGATTGAGATTTGCAATATTCCCTTCCCTAGCTCTCAGGCATGGGGTGATGGACTGGAATTATACCACTGGCTTTGCTGGGTTTCCAATATGCTGACAGCAGTTTGTGAAAACCAAACTAAACAAATAAAGCCAGCTATTGCCCTTAACTCTGTCTCCTTGCCTGTGCTAAAGATATTGATGAATCAGTTGATTAATAAGTTGTTTAGTCATTCTGTTCAGTTCTTCTATTTGAATTTTATAAGCTGCTTATTTACATTATAGCCCTTCTTATTTTTTTTTTCTTTTCCTTAAAAGATAATTGCAAAGAAAATGAGAAGACGATTCTTCAAAGATCTTCAGGACCAAATTCTGTGATTCTATATCATAAAAAATAAGGTATTTTAAATTTATTGTTGGGCGAGCACTATACTGGAAAACATGCCTTGCACACAGTAGATGGTCAACAGGTATGTTTTCATTGTGAGAGATGATCTTGAACTAGAAACATGCAAAGTAATTTGTAACTTAAGCGTGTATAAATACACACCCACGTGAGACACTATTCAGTTCAGTTCAGTTCAGTCGCTCAGTCGTGTCCAGCTCTTTGCGACCCCATGAATTGCAGCATGCCAGGCCTCCTTGTCTATCACAAACTCCTGGAGTTCACCCAAACTCATATGCATCGAGTTGTTGATGCCATCCAGCCATCTCATCCTCTGTCGTCCCCTTCTCCTCCTGACCCCAATCCCTCCCAGCATCAGAGTCTTTCCCAATGAGTCAACTCTTCGCATGAGGTGGCCAAAGTATTGGAGTTTCAGCCTCAGCATCAGTCCTTCCAATGAACACCCAGGACTGGTCTCCTTTAGAATGGACTGGTTGGAACTCCTTGCAGTCCAAGGGACTCACAAGAGTCTTCTCCAACACCGCAGTTCAAAAGCATCAATTCTTTGGTGCTCAGCTTTCTTCACAGTCCAACTCTCACATCCATACATGAACACTGAAAAAACCATAGCCTTGACTAGATGGACTTTGTTGGAAAGTAATATTTCTGCTTTTTAATATGCTATCTAGGTTGGTCATAACTTTCCTGCCAAGGTGTAAGTGTCTTTTAATTTCATGGCTGCAGTCACAATCTGCAGTGATTTTGGAGCCCCCCAAAAATAAAGTCTGACACTGTTTCCACTGTTTCCCCACCTATTTCCCATGAAGTGATGGGACACTATTAGGAGCTAGCAAATAGTTACACTAAAACACAAATAGATTGTGTGTTAATATAAATAGTAAAAGGGAGTGTGTTTCTGAAATTAATCTAGAAAGATCATCATATATTTTTGAATCAAATTATACTTTATATAACTTAAGTAAAAATTCAAGGAAAAAAGCAATAAATATCACATTATGAGTATGTGTGCTTGCATGCATGCTCAGTCATGTCCAACTCTTTGTGGCCCCATGAACTATAGCTTGCCAAGCTTCTCTGTCCATGGAATTTTTCAAGCAAGAATACAGGAGTGGGTTGCCATTTCCTTCTCCAAGGGGTCTTCCTGAGCCAGAGGTAGAACCTATCTCTTGAATCTCCTGCACTGGCAGGCAGATTCTTTACCAGCTGAGCCACTGGGGAAGCTCCATAGTGTATTATATTATAATCTTAACATTTCAGGGTCATCTGGTATGCATTCATTCATAACATTAAAAAATGAAGTTTTGAGAACTAATTCATTGTTAGTTATTTATTTCCATTTATCTCACATATTTTTTTCCACAAAAAGATACCATTTGTAAAGTTTTTTAGACCTTGTGAGGTTAATTAAAGTCAGAATACCTGTTCTGTCACCTCAACATTTCATCTCACAAATAGGAAAAAACACAAAGCCATGTACTACGGTGCAGCTTCCATGAAAAATCATCTTAGACAGGTACTATAATTATATGAAGAACATGAACAAAAGAGAAGAATGTTAAAGAAAATTGAGGTACTCAAAACAAGTATTATTCTCACTAATCAAATTTCAAAACAACAGACTTTACAAGGATGCTCTAAAAAGACAATCCTTTTTAGTTTTGAATTTAAGAGGGCTAAAAATTTGAACAAAAGCTTGTTGACATGATTTTTATAATATGCCAAATGTTCAGATTAGTTGAAGAAAAAGATCTCTGAAAATTGCTCAAGCTATGAATCCAGGGATAACATTTCTTTTCAAAACCATATTATAGGAATAATTTTTTAATTAAAATATTTGGTTTTGCCCAAAAGGTAAGTGCTATTCTTGCATGTGCCATTTGAAAATAAGAGTATATTTAATACTGCAATGAGTGGGATAATGACCTCAGAGGAAATTAGCCACTGGGAATTTTGAAAAATATTCTAAAATGGATCTTCAATGTAAATACACATGATATAACTTTTAAATGAAATTCAGTTCAGTTGCTCAGTCGTGTCTGACTCTTTGCGACCCCATGCACCGCAGCACACCAGGCCTCCCTATCCATCACCAACTCTCTGAGTTCACTCAGACTCACGTCCAACGAGTCAGTGATGCCATCCAGCCATCTCATCCTCTGTCGTCCCCTTCTCCTCCTGACCCCAATACCTCCCAGCATCAGAGTCTTTTCCAATGAGTCAACTCTTCTCGTGAGGTGGCCAAAGTACTGGAGTTTCAGCTTTAGCATCATTCCTTCCAAAGAAATCCCAGAAAGTCCATTCCTTCAGAATGGACTGGTTGGATCTCCTTGCAGTCAAAGGGACTCTCGAGAGTCTTCTCCAATACCACAGTTCAAAAGCATCAATTCTTTGGGGCTCAGCCTTCTTCACAGTCCAACTGTCACATCCATACATGACCACAGGAAAAACCATAGCCTTGACTAGACAGACCTTTGTTGGCAAAGTAATGTCTCTGCTTTTGAATATGCTATCTAGGTTGGACATAACTTTCCTTCCAAGGAGTAAGCGTCTTTTAATTTCATGGCTGCAGTCACCATCTGCAGTGATTTTGGAGCCCAAAAAAATAAAGTCTGCCACTGTTTCCACTGTTTCCCCATCTATTTCCTATGAAGTAATGGGACCGGATGCCATGATCTTCGTTTTCTGAATGTTGAACTTTAAGCCAACTTTCACTCTCTACTTTCACTTTCATCAAGAGATTTTTTAGTTCCTCTTCACTTTCTGCCATAAGGGTGGTGTCATCTGCATATCTGAGGTTATTGATATTTCTCCCGGCAATCTTGATTCCAGCTTGTGTTTAAATACAAAACTTTAAGCATAATTTATTATTTCTAAATCACAGATGGTCATCAAATAGAGATATTGGGCTTCAATATTCACTGTAGCCCAATATTGATTAACACTCAATCTTTCATCATTCAGACAGATTATATACCAAAACACTTCTATACTTCAGTCATATTGTAATTGTGTGAGTGTGTATGTGTGTGTGTCTATCACTGTGTATACTGAACAAACCGCTAAAGAAATCTTCAAAATTTCTTCTCTGCTTGATTCCATTCTACAGCATACAAAAATGTTTTTGTATCACTGAGAATGGAGAGGTATATTAGGGAGGTCATTTTGACATACTCCTTTCACAATTTGTAATCAGTCTACTGTTCCATGTCCAGAGCTAACTGTTGTTGCTTGATCTGTATATAGATTTCTCAGGAGGCAGGGAAGGTGGTCTGGTATTCCTATCTCTTTAAGAGTTTTCCAAAGTTTCTTGTGATCCACACAGTCAAAGGCTTTGGTGTAATCAATAAAGCAGAAGGAAATATTTCTCTGGAATTCTCTTGATTTTACTATGATCCAATGGATGTTGGCAATTTAATCTCTGGTTCCTCTGCCTTTTCTAATCCAGCTGGAACATTTGGAATTTCACAGTTCACACGCTGTTGAAGCCTGGCTTGGGGAATTTTGAGTATTACTTTGCTAGCCTGTGGGGGCTTCCCTGGTGGCTTACAGGGTAAAGCATCTGCCAGCAATGAGGGAGACCCAGCTTTGATCCAAGACCCGGTTTCAATGCCTGGGTTGGGAAGATCCCCTGGAGAAGGAAATGGCAACCCACTCCAGTACTCTTGCCTGAAAAATCCCATGGACCAAGGAGATGAATGCAATTGTGCGGTACTTTGAACATTCTTTGGCATTGTCTTTCTTTGAGATTGGAATGAAAACTGTCCTATGGCCACTGCTGAGTTTTTTTGCAAATTTGCTGGCATACTGAGTGCAGCACTTTCACAGCATTATCTTTTAGCATTTGAAATAGCTCAACTGGAATTCCATCACAGCCACTAGCTTTGTTCGTAGTGATGCTTCCTAAGGCGCACTTGACTTCACATTCTAGGATGTTTGGCTTGAAGTGAGGTATCACACCATCGAGGTATTCTGGGACATGAAGTTTTGTTGTTTGTCTGTTTGTTTTTTGTATAGTTATTTTGTGTATTCTTGCCACCTCTTCTTAATATCTTCTGCTTCTGTTAGGTCCATACCATTTCTTTCCTTTATTGTGCTCATCTTTACATGAAATGTTCCCTTGGTATCTCTAATTTTCTTGACGAGATCTCTAGTCATTCCCATTCTATTGTTTTCCTCTATTTCTTTGCATTGATCACTGAGGAAGGCTTTCTTATCTCTCCTTGCTATTCTTTGGAACTCTGCATTCAAATGGGTATACCTTTCCTTTTCTCCTTTGCCTTTAGCTTCTCTTCTTTTCTCAGCTATTTGTAAGGCCTCCTAAGACAACCATTTTGCGTTTTTACATTTCCTTTTCTTGGAGATGGTCTTGATCACTGCCTCCTATACAATCTCAGGAAACTTTGTCCATAGTTCTTCAGGCACTCTCTCTATTAGATCTAATTCCTTGACTGTATTTCTCACTTCCACTGTATAATCATAAGTAATTTGATTTAGGTCATACCTGAATGGTCTAGTGGATTTCCCTACTTTCTTCAATTGAAGTCTTAATTTGGCATTAAGGAGTTCATGATCTGAGCCACAGTCAGCTCCCGGTCTTGTTTTTGCTGACTGTATAGAGCTTCTCCATCTCTGGCTGTGAAGAATATAATCAATATGATTTCAGTATTGACCATCTGGTGCTGTCCCTGTGTAGAGGCTTCTCTTGTGTTGTTGGAAAAGGATGTTTGCTATGACCAGTGCATCCTCTTGCAAAAACTCTGTTTGCCTTTACCCTGCTTTCTTTTGTACTCTAAGGCCAAATTTGCCTGTTACTCCAGGTGTCTCTTCATTTCCTACTTTTTCATTCCAGTCCCCTATAATGAAAAAGACATCTTTTTTGGGTGTTAGTTCTAGAAGTTCTTGCAGGTCTTTATAGAAGTGTTCATTTTCAGCTTCTTCAGCATTACTGGTTTGGGCATAGACCTGGATTACCATTATGGTGAATGTTTTGCCTTGGAAACAGACAGAGATCATTCTGTTGTGTTTGAGATTGCACCACATACATATGTGAGACTCTACCACATACACAGACATAGCAAATTGTATCAACCTTACCCTCAAAGTATTTTCTTAATGAATCCACCTTCCTCCATTTCTACTTTTTAATTTAAGTCACTATCATCTTTCCCTTGAGCCACTAAAACAGCACTATTTGTGTCCTTGCTTTCATTCCATTCTTCACAAGGGTCAAGGTGGTTATTTTAGTCAGTAAATCAAAATTGCTTCAGTTTGGGTCCCATCAGAAGTAGATACTAGACAAAGATTCCTGTGTGAGTGTCTTATTTTTGAAGTAAAACAATATTTGTCATAGGAGTGAAGAAATGAGAAGAGAAAGAAAGGCAACCAATAAAGGATGTTACCAAGCCAGAGGTTCCTGAATTCTTAAATATTAATTTATTCAAGAAACTCTGGATTTTTGGAGCCTTTTTGGAGTAATCTTAGCAGATGAGTGAGGGAGTTGGGGTAGTCATATACAGCAATCATTGTCTGAGTGTGCCTTTTCTGCATTTTTGCCTTCTTTTGTAAGAACAAACCAGCCTTCCAAAGCTTCAGAGAAAGCCCAGGCAAAGACGTACAGGTATAAGCAGTTGCAAATCAGCTGAAAAATAGCTCAATTGTCAGGCCCAATGAATATGGGCAGGGTACATAAACTAAATTTCCCCTTCCTAAAATCCTGCAAATGCTTCTTATTTTATTTAGGAAAAAGTCCCAGCTCTTGTGGTCTCCTGGCTGACTTGCTGGTTCTTCTATCAGCCAAGATCACCAACAGCAGATCTTTCCTGATGCAGATTTTCTACTCTGGATCTCCTTCCAAACCTTCATCTGGAGTTCTCCTCATTCAGGACTCAGCTCCCCTCACACTGTATCAGTGAAGAAAATCCTACCCATCCTAGAGATCTAGAAAGTGAAGTCACTCAGTCGTGTCTGACTCTTTGCGACCCCATGGCCTATAGCCTACCAGGCTCCTGTGTCCATGGGATTTTCCAGGTAATAGTCCTGGAGTGGATTGCTATTTCCTTCTCCAGGGGATCTTCCCAACCCAGTGATGGAACCTGGGTCTCCTGGATTGTAGACAGATGCTTTACAGTCTGAGCCACCAGGGAAGCCTAGAGTAACCATCAATTCCACACTGGCACACCTTTGTTTTATTCTATTTATCTATTTCATTTTGCTTAATTTTTATCACAACATATATTTTATTTAACTCAATATATATTTTATTTAACATTTACTCTCTGCCTGATGAAAACATTGGCTCTCTGAGAAAAATGAACTAAGCTTAATTCAGCAGTTTATCCCTAATGTTTTAAACAATGCCTGGCACATAGGAGGTGCCATAAAAATTTATGGAATAATTATTTTGGTTGTTTAATTCAATGTATGGCAATTCGCTTTCCAAATGACCTTTTAAAGAATGTATTCTTTCCCAAGGACACATTTTATATTTGAAATTTGAGACCACAACATCTGGGTTCAAATAACAGCTCCAGGATTTATGAACTGTGGACCTGGGACAAGTTATTTGGCCTGTCTCTTGTAGGACTTACTTCACTGTGTTGTTATATTACACTGTATAGCTATATATCATTAAAATAATTAGAATAGTACCTGACAGTTAGCAAGTACTATAGAATTATTAATTATTAGCTATTGCTTTTCAAAAAACAGTTGATTCATATCCAAATATGGCATCTGGTCCCATCACTTCATGGCAAATAGATGGGGGATAAATGGAAACAGTGGCAGATTTTATTTTCTTAGGCTCCAAAATCACTGTGGACCATGAAATTTAAAACTGCTTACTCTTTGGAAGAAAAGCTATGACCAACCTAAACAGCATATTTAAAAGCAGAGACATCATTTTTCTGACAAAGGTATGTCTAGTCAAAGCTATGGTTTTTCCAGTAGTCATGTTGGGATGTGAGAGTTGGATCCTAATGAATGCTGATTGCTGAAAAACTAATGCTTTCACTGTGGTGCTGAAGAAGGCTCTTTAGAGTCTCTTGGACTGCAAGGAGATCAAACCAGTCAATTCTAAAGTAAATCAACCCTGGATATTCATTGGAAGGACTGATGCTGAAGCTGAAGCTCCAATACTTTGGCCTCCTAATGCAAAGAGCCGACTCATTGGAAAAGATCCTGATGCTGGGAAAGATTGTAGGCAGGAGAAGAAGGGGGCAACAGAGGATGAGATGGTTGGACAGCATCACCGACTCAATGGAGTTTGCACTAACTCCAGGAGATAGTGAAAGATGAGGAAGCCTGGCATGCTGCAGTCCATGGGGTTCCAAAGTCAGACAGACATGACTTTGTGACCGAATAACAACAACATTTCCAATATATCTTTTAGATTAAGAACTGAATGAAAACCTTGTCTCATGCTTTGAAGTAGAATAAGTAAATTATCATCTTTTGAACCAAAATGAAGTTTGTTCTATTTTGTAGCTTTATGTCTAAATTACTGAACACAGGGCAGGCATTTCTGGTAGGCCTCCACCACACCCAGGATCCCGGTGGGGATAGGGGTGTGAGCACAGCCCCAGCGCACCTCAACCCTGGGCTATTCACACTCCTACCTTCACACTCATCATCCTAGGGGTTGAAATTGATGGTAAAGTCATGGGACACCTGGGCAGAAGGGATTGGTCAGCAGGTCCACCTCCCAGGACCCCACACCCCCAACTTACTGAGAGAGCCTCTCTAAAGCCATCATAAGAATCTGGCAAGATGGCAGAGTGGAAGGATATATGCTCATCTTCTCATGCAAAAACTCCAAAATTACAACTTGCTGCTGAACAATCATCAACAGGAGAATGTTGGGTCCTACCAAAAAAAGATATCCCACATCCAAGGGCAAAGGAGAAGCCCAGCAAGACTGTAGGAGGGGGCGAAGTTGCATTTAGAATCAAACCCCATATCTGTCAGAGATGCTTGGAGGGCTCAAACAAAACCTTGTGCACCCCAGGACCCAGAGACCCCCACAGAAACTCAGCTAGACTTGTGTTTGAGTCTCTTGCAGAGTTATGGGTCAGCAGTGGCCTGTTGCTGGGGCAGGGGCTCTGGGGGAAGCTACCTGGGTCACACAGCTTGTAGCTTAAGCCCTCTTAGAGGAGGTCGCCATTAAACCCATAACAGAGCCACCAAGCTGATTACCCACAAACGGCAGGACAATTATACCAAAGAAATTCTCTCATTGTTAAGAAAGTTATAGGACCCATAAAAGATTTCCCAACCTGGGGACCTGGCAAAGGGACTGAGAAACCCCAGGGAATTTAACTTTGGAGGCAAGTGGGATTTGATTACAGAACTTCCACAGAACTAGGGAAAGAGATACTTGGAGAGCACAAACAAAATCTTGAGTGCACCAGGACCCAGGAGAAAGGAGTAATGACCCCACAAGAGACTGACCCACACTTGCCTGTGAGTGTCCAGGAATCTCCAGTGGAGGCATGGGTCAGCAGTGGCCTGCTGCAGGGTCACACACACACACAGAAGTCGGTCAGTCGTGTCCGACTCTTTGCGACCCCATGGATTGTAGCCCACAAGGCTCCTTGGTCCATGGGATTTTCCAGGCATGAATACTGGAGTGGGTTGCCGTTTCCTTCTCCAGGGGATCTTCCTGACCCAGGGATTGAACCTGGGTCTCCTACATTGTAGGCAGACGCTTTACCATCTGAGCTACCAGGGAAGTCCATCAAAAACACAGAAGAGTAGTAGTAAGTTTCAAAAGGATGTCAGTTGAGATCTTTTATAGATGAAATCTACTTCCTAGAAGTCACCTCGCCAATTATATGCACAGCTGGAGACAAAAGGCTGCAAAAAAAGGTCCAACTGGAAAATATCTTGGGTACCCAATTAGATCCAGTTATTCTGCGTTTGTGGATTTAAAATGATCATCATCCACGGTGGAATAGATGTGTCCCTAGTTGCTTAGAAAATCCACAGCTAGCTTGATTGAGGCTATGGACATGTGATGGAGTTGGTTCTTGAGATCCTGAAAGTTCAATCCTTCAGGTCTTGGGCAAGCCTTGATCAAATTCAGCACCTGGTTCTGGGCCACAGTGAGGCCATTTGCTGGTATGAAGTTATTCCCACCGAAGTTCCCAGCTTCAGCCATTCCTGGATTGCTGATAGGCGCTCTCCCTTTGAAGGCTAGCTGTTCGACTGGCTCAGCATCATGTGTGCATTGACTACTTCCAGAATATGTGTGGTGAACTCATTCATATCCTCCAGGGGCATGATCTTAAAGGCTACCAGGCTTTTCTTGTTCTGGAAAGATCTCAGATGACCAGACACTTTCACATATGTTTCTGGAGGGACCACAGTGTTTTCACTGCTGGCATCATCTGTGTCAACCCACTGGCGAGCATCCATGGGTGCAGCGGTCATGTCATCTATCTTGTAAACAATACTGGTTGCAGCCTTCTCTGCATTTCTGATAATCCCCACAATAGTGACCTGTGAAATCCCAACATTTCCAATTCTGAATACTTCATCAACCAGAGTAGCAGAAAGCAGCTGAGATATGGTACAAGGTACAATGTGCTGAGCTCTGGATTTCTTTTTGGTCTGGGAAGCTGTCGGAGCCCCCAAGGGACTGTGTGTAGCTGCAGGCTCCCCCGAAAGAGGAGGTGCTATAGCTTTCAAATCCATCTGGTTTTAAACAACAACAGTATAAACATCCGTGCTGCCCTCCAAGCCTCTGAAAAACCTACCAGACCCCCACCCCAGACTTCACTCTAACCACTCTCAGTGTCTCCCTAACCGTCCCCCGCCCCATCCCACCACCTGCAATAGTGGAGGTCACCATTATCTTCATTACCTCCACCATAGTTTGGCCTCAGGCCAAACAACAGGGAGGGAACAGAGCTCTGCTTATCAACAGATAATTGGATTCAAAATTACT
The DNA here is from genome assembly GCF_029407905.1 of Bubalus kerabau. Lineage (NCBI taxonomy): Eukaryota > Metazoa > Chordata > Mammalia > Artiodactyla > Bovidae > Bubalus > Bubalus kerabau. The sequence goes on along the minus strand of NC_073629.1, from coordinate 65,498,652 downwards.
GAGCATGGCCCCGCCCATGAGACAAGACCCATTTTCCCCCACAGGCAGTCTCTCCCATCAGGAAGCTTCCATAAGCCTCTTATCCTTATCCCTCATAGGGCAGACAGAATGAAAACCACAATCACAGTAAACTAATAAAACTGATCACATGGACCACAGCCTTGTCTAACTCAGTGAAATTATGAGCCATGCCTTGTAGGGCAAGACCTTTGCCATGGTGGAGAGTTCTAACAAAATGTGGTCCACTGGAGAAAAGAATGGCAAGCCACTTCAGTATTCTTGCCTTGAGAACCCCATGAACAGTATGAAAAGGCAAAAAAAAAAAAAAAAAAAAAAAAAAAATATGACACTGAAAGATGAACTCCCCAGGTTGGTAGGTGCCCAATATGCTACTGGAGAAGAGTGGAGAAATAACTCCAGAAAAAATGAAGAGATGGAGCCAAAGCAAAAACAACACCCAGTTGTGGATGTGACTGGTGATGGAAGTAAAGTCAATGCCGTAAAGAACAATATTGTATAGGAACCTGGAATGTTCGGTCCACGAATCAAGGTAAATTAGAACTGTTCAAGCAGGAGATGGTTAAGAGTGAACATCAGCATTTTAAGAATCAGTGAACTAAAATGAACTTCAATGGGCAAATTTAATTCAGATAACCATTTTATCTAGTACTGTGGGCAAGAATCCCTTAGAAGAAGTGGGGTAACCCTAATAATCAACAAGAGTCCAAAAAGCAGTGCTGCTGATATGCTCAGTTGTGGCTGACTCTATGTGACCCCATGGACAGTAGCCCACCAGGTTCCACTGTCCATGGAATTTTCCAAGCAAGAATATTGGAATGGGTTGCCATTTCCTTCTCCATAAATACAGTATTTTGGTGCAATCTCAAACACGACAGAATGATCTCTGTCTGTTTCCAAGGCAAAACATTCACCATCATGGTAATCCAGGTCTATGCCCAAACCAGTAATGCTGAAGAAGCTGAAAATGAACATTTCTATAAAGACCTGAAAGAACTTCTAGAACCAACACCCAAAAAAGATGTTTTTTTTTTTTTTTTTTTTTTTTTTTCATCATAGGGGACTGGAATGAAAAAGTAGGAAATGAAGAGACACCTGGAGTAACAGGCAAGTTTGGCCTTAGAGTACAAAAGAAAGCAGGGCAAAGGCAAACAGAGTTTTTTCCAAGGGGATGCACTGGTCATAGCAAACATCCTCTTCCAACAACACAAGAGAAGCCTCTACACATGATCAGATGGTCAATACCAAAATCAGATTGATTATATTCTTTGCAGCCAGAGATGGAGAAGCTCTACACAATCAGCAAAAACAAGACCGGCAGCTGACTGTGGCTCAGGTCATGAACTCCTTAATGCCAAATTCAGACTTCAAGTGAAGAAAGTAGGGAAATCCACTAGACCATTCAGGTATGACCTAAATCAAATCCCTTACGAGTATACAGTGGAAGTGAGAAATACATTCAAGGGATTAGATGTAGTAGACAGAGTGCCTGAAGAACTATGGACAAAGTTTCCTGAGATTGTATAGGAGGCAGTGATCAAGACCATCCCCCCAAAAAAGAAATGTAAAAACGCAAAATGGTTGTCTTAGGAGGCCTTACAAATAGCTGAGAAAAGAAGAGAAGCTAAAGGCAAAGGAGAAAAGGAAAGGTAAACCCATTGAACGCAGAGCTCCAAAGAATAGCAAGGAGAGATAAGAAAGCCTTCCTCAGTGATCAATGCAAAGAAATAGAGGAAAACAATAGAATGGGAATGACTAGAGATCTCTTCAAGAAAATTAGAGATACCAGGGGAGCATTTCATGTAAAGATGAGCACAATAAAGGAAAGAAATGGTATGGACCTAACAGAAGCAGAAGATATTAAGAAGAGGTGGCAAGAATACACAAAATAACTATACAAAAACCCAAACAACAAAACTTTATGTCCCAGGTAACCTCAACGGTGTGATCACTCACCTCAAGCCAGACATCCTGGAATGCGAAGTCAAGTGGGCCTTAGGAAGCATCACTATGAACAAAGCCAGTTGAGCTATTTAAAATCGTAAAAGATAATGCTGTGAAAGTGCTGCATTCAATATGCCAGCAAATTTGCAAAAAAACTCAGCAGTGGCCATAGGAATGCAAAAGGTCAGTTTTCATTCCAATCTCAAAGAAAGGTAATGCCAAAGAAGGTTCAAAGTACCGCACAACTGCACTCATCTCCTCGGTTCATGGGATTTTTCAGGCAAGAGTACTGGAGTGGGTTGCCATTTCCTTCTCCAAGGGACCTTCCCGACCCAGGGATTGAACCCAGGTCTTGGATCAAAGCTGGGTCTCCCTCATTGCAGGCAGATGCTTTACCCTGTAAGCCACCAGGGAAGCCCCCACAGGCTAGCAAAGTAATACTCAAAATTCCCCAAGCCAGGCTTCAACAGTGTGTGAACTGTGAACTTCCAAACGTTCCAGCTGGATTTAGAAAAGGTAGAGGAACCAGAGATCAAATCGCCAACATCTGCTGGGTCATAGTAAAAGCAAGAGAATTCCAGAGGAATATTTCCTTCTGTTTTATTGATTACACCAAAGCCTTTGACTGTGTGGATCACAAGAAACTTTGGAAAACTCTTAAAGAGATGGGAATACCAGACTACCTTCCCTGCCTCCTGAGAAATCTGTATACAGATCAAGCAACAACAGTTAGATCTGGACATGGAACAGGGGACTTTTTCCATGTCGTGAAATGAGTACGTCAAGACTGTATATTGTCACCCTGCTCATTTAATTTATTTGCAGAATAAATCATGTGAAATGTCCAGCTGGATGAAACACAAGCTAGAATCAAGATTGCTGGGAGAATATCAATAACCTCAGGTAAGCAGATGATACCATCCTTATGGTAGAAAGTGAAGAGGAACTAAAGATCTTATTAATGAAAGTGAAAGAAGAGAGTTAAAAATTTGACTTAAAACTCAACATTTTACGAACTAAGTTCATGGCATCTGCTCCCATCACTTCATGGCAAATAGATGGGGAGACAGTGGAAACAGTGAAAGACTTTATTTTTCTGGGCTCCAAAATCATTGCAGATAGTGACTGCAGCCATGAAATTAAAAGATGTATGCCCCTTGAAACAAAAGCTATGACTAATCTAGATGACATATTAAAAAGCAGAGACATTACTTTGCCGACAAAGGTCCATCTAGTCAAAGCTATGGTTTTTCCAGTAGTCATGTATGGATTGAGTGCTGGACTGTAAAGAAAGCTGAGGGGCAAATAATTGATGCTTTTGAACTGTGGTGTTGAAGAATACTCTTGAGAATCCGTTGGACTGCAAGGAGATCCAACCAGTCAATCCTAAAGGAAATCAGTCTTAAATATTCATTGGAAGGATTGATGCTGATCCTGAAACTGCATTACTTTGGCCACCTGATGTAAAGAATTGATTAATGAAAAAGACCCTGATGCTGGGAAAGATTGAAGCCAGGAGGAGCAGGGAATGACAGAGGATGAGATGATTGGATGGCATCACTGACTCGATGGATGAGAGCTTGAGCAAGCTCTGTGAGTGGGTGACGGACAGGGAAACATGCTGTGCTCCAGTCCATGGGGTCACAAAGAGTTGGACACAACAGATTGACTCAACTGAATTGAACTGCTGTTCTTAAGACCAGTTTCCTCATCTCTAATGGAGATTAATGTCTATCATTTAGAGTTATCATGAAAATTAAGTAAGATGTATGTCAAATGATTGGCATATAGAAGTTGTACATTTCAATACTAATATCCTTTGTCCTTTTCTCACTCCCATTAATTATTTGTGTGTTTTTAGAAAATTACTCATCTCAGTGTCATGTGAAATAATTAGAGTTTTCCAAGAAGATAATGGGAAATAGGTTCCTCAAAAATTCTGTGTCTTTATAATAAACAAAAAGGGGACATGAAAGCTTAAGAAGCTTGCAGAATATTTCTTGTGACCTTTATCTGAAAAATCCTAATGCACATTTATATATCATAATTATTACACATCTTACAGAAAATAAAAGGATTAATTTTGTTAAGTATAACTTTTTCAAACATTATTTCACAACAGAACATCTTTTTTTGGTTGTTGTTTTAGAATAACTATTGAGGTCTCAAAGGCATGGGAATTTTCTGCAATGTATCATCTGAAACCTTTCCTGTTTTCATTTCTGAAATTCTGTGTCTTTCTTTTTTCTACTAGGGCTGCAATTTTTAAATTACTCTCAATATCATCATCCCAAAAATTTCTACATTTTGGACATGATTCCTTTCAGCTACAATCTTTCCTGCTTCCACAGACATTGTACCCTCACCCTACATTATGTACCCTATTATGCTGCAGTCATCTGTATCTCTGTTTTGAAACAATATCAACGTCTCATTTTAAATATTATACAGATAAAAATACACAGTGAATATGGTTAATCATGTAACTGATATCCAAAAGGTGGGAGGTGGAGGAAGGCAACCTTTTTTAACCATTCTATAGTGGCATATAAAAGAGTTATAAAGAAAAGAAAGGATTCAAAATTTCAGAAATTAAAACATTAAATGAGCTAAATTTTTTTCTCAAATTTTCTCATAAATTGTTTTCTCCTTGTTACCAGTATTCTAGGGGCATGCAAGTCCTCCTACAATATGTTATATTAAGATCTACTCAATCTGGTAATTAAATTATGCCAAATTTTGCTGTGGTCCATTTTATATTAAAATGCCATCATTAAATACCTTTTTCAATATATACAGAAGAATTTCTCTTGCCAGAATATTGCAGAAAATTAGAAATGAGATTTTTAAAAAGAGATAAATACATATAATTTAGAAATAAAAAATAGTTAAATAGGGTTTTAATCCACAAAACAAGTCTTAAAATCAAATATAAATCTCATCTTTAAAATGTAAGTTCTTCTCACCTGGTTTTTAGATATTTTCATGGCTTTACTCCTGGGAGTTTTTATAATCCTTCATTTACTTGTTGATAAGAATTTCCTTAGCAGTTGAGAAGAGTGCCAAATATAGTGAAATAAAACATGATGAGATACTCCTAGTGGTCACTCCATCTTTGTGATCTGAGAAATAGATTTGGATTAGGCAATTGACGAATAGAGAGTGCTATATTTAAAATAGGTAACCAAGAAGAGCTTGCTCTATAACACAAGGAACTCTGCTAAATATTTTGTAAAGACCTAAATGGGAAAACTTTGGAAAAGAATAGATACATGCATATGTATAACTGAATTATGTTGCTGTACACCTGAAACAAACACAACATTGTTAATCAACTATAAGATAAAATAAAAATTAAAAAAAGAGAAATGCTAAATTTTATGGAACCAATCCCTTTTGATCTTCTTAAATCTTTCTTCATCAATCATTTCCTCTCTTCTACTTACAATCTTTTGTTTTTTACAAAAGCCTACTTTTATTCTCTACTTAAGTCATTCTCGGCTCAGAGTTTAAAGCATCTGCCTGCAATGCGGGAGACCTGGGTCTGATCCCTGGGTCAGGAAGATACCCTGGAGAAGGAAATGGCAACCCACTCCAGTATTCTTGCCTGGAGAATCCCATGGAGGGAAGAGTCTGGTGGGCTACAGTCCATGGGGTGGCAAAGAGTTGGACACGACTGAGTGACTTCACTTTCTTTCACTTTAAGTCATTTTCATGAACCTGCATTTTGTACTGTATTTCTTCCTCTTTTGTTATGGAAAGAATCTAATAATGAGATATAGACATTTTATTTGCAGCTTTTTGCTTAATTCTTAAAAGTATATATAATAACTAACCACATTATGAAGCAACATTTTGAGGGCTCAGACATGAAGAGAATATGCATAAACAAAGTTTGCTTCATGGACATCCAACCTGGGAAGTCAGACAGGGTCCTGTGCATAGAAGGGTTTTGGGCTTAGCTTAATGCTGTCACTGCCCTGGAATTCTTAATAATGTTATCTTTGAACTTGTGTTTTGTAAGCAAGGTCTGATGGGACAAAAGAGCACACATTTTAGCCGAGAAGATACACACATTGTGTGTGTGCACGGCCCTGTCTGTTGCCCTATTTGCATATGGTGGTTCCAATGTCTCACCAAGATGTCAGAATTCTGGTGGAAAGATGCATAAGGGTTCAGCAGGACTCAAAACAAGTACAAAAGAAGAATGTTAAGTATATAACAGGGTAAGTGGGGAAACACAGCCATTGAGAAGCTATACTTTGCATGTGAACAACAAATTTGCTTCAAATGCAGAAAGAAACCAATGCTATTCTAAGAAATTTGCATGACCAATGAACTCTACCATATTCTTTCATACTCATGATATTTCTCTGTTAACAAATACTTATACTAATATTGATGACAGAGAAGGAAAAAGAAAAAGCAGTACTTTCTTTTCCTTTTAGTCCTTCCTTTTTTGATAGTGTGTCAGTGGTAGAGAATTTGGTTGAATGTGCAATATTCAACCAAGTTGAGTTCATTTTGTGCAGATTTCCATTATTATGCTAAGAAAGAAATATATGTCTAAGCTGAAAATAAAAAGTGTGTAATTTTGGTGATTCACATCTTAGTTAAGTACTTTTATATGTACATTTAAAATTGACATTGCACATATAAGAATAAATGTTAAAACTCATGCTATAAATTAAAAATTTTCATTTTCTTTAAAACAGTATTAAATAACAAGTTGGATCTAATGTTAATTAGTATTAAATATTAGTATTAAATAACAAGTTGGATCTAACGTTAATAATATAAATTTACATTTATATTATCTATGTTGAATTGTAGAAAAATCTAATTTATGTATATAACAGTGATATTATTACTAATGTTAGAATTAATAAAATAGATTAACATATATAATTAAATTATTATATTTATATGTAATTGAAATCCTGGAATGTGAAGTCAAGTGGCCCTTAGAAAGCACTGCTATGAACAAAGCTAGTGGAGGTGATGGAATTCCAGTTGAGCTATTTCAATCCTGAAAGATGGTGCTGTGAAAGTGCTGCACTCCATATGCCAGGAAATTTCGAAAACTCAGCAGTGGCCACAGGACTGGAAAAGGTCAGTTTTCATTCCAATCTCAAAGAAAGGCAATGCCAAAGAATGCTCAAACTACCTCACAATTGCACTCACCTCACACGCTAGTACATGAAGTCATTCAGTCGTGTCCGACTCTTTGTGACCCTATGGAATGTAGCCTACCAGGCTCCTCCATCCATGGGATTTTCCAGGAAAGAATACTGGAGTGGATCGCCATTTCCTTCTCTAGGAGATCTTCCCGACCCAGGGATTGAACCCAGGGCTCATGCATTGTAGGCAGACGTTTTACCCTCTGAGCCACAAGGGAAGTCTCTAATAAAGTAATGCTCACATGCTAGTAAAGTAATGCTCAAAATTCTCCAAGCCAGGCTTCAGCAATACATGAACTGTGAACTTCCAGATGTTCAAGCTGATTTTAGAAAAGGAAGAGGAACCAGAGCTCAAATTGCCAACATCCGCTGGATCATTGAAAAAGCAAGAGAGTTCCAGAAAAACATCTATTTCTGCTTTATTGACTCTGCCAAAGCCCTCGACTGTGTGGATCACAATAAACTGTGGAAAATTCTGAAAGAGATGGGAATACCAGACCACCTGATCTGCCTCTTGAGAAATTTGTATGCAGGTCAGGAAGCAACAGTTAGAACTGGACATGGAACAACAGACTGGTTCCAAATAGGAAAAGGAGTTCGTCAAGGCTGTATATCGTCCCCCTGCTTATTTAACTTCTATGCAGAGTCCGTCATGAGAAACGCTGGGCTGGAAGAAGCACAAGCTGAAATCAAAATATCAATAACTTCAGATATGCAGATGACACCACCCTTATGGCAGAAAGTGAAGAGGAACTAAAAAGCCTCTTGATGAAAGTGAAAGTGGAGAGTGAAAAAGTTGGCTTAAAGCTCAACATTCAGAAAACTAAGATCATGGCATCTGATCACATCACTTCATGGGCAAACAGTGGAAAGAGTATCAGACTTTATTTTTTTGGGCTCCCAAATCACTGCAGATGGTGATTGCAGCCATGAAATTAAAAGATGCTTATTCCTTGGAAGGAAGGTTATGACCAACCTAGATAGCATATTCAAAAGCAGAGATATTATTTTGCCAATAAAGGTCCGTCTAGTCAAGGCTATGGTTTTTCCAATGGTCATGTATGCATGTGAGAGTTGGACTGTGAAGAAGGCTGCGTGCCGAAGAATTGATGCTTTTGAACTGTGGTGTTGGAGAAGACTCTTGAGAGTCCCTTTGACTGCAAGGAGATTCAACTGGTCCATTCTAAAGATCCTTCCTGGGTGTCCATTGGAAGGACTGATGCTGAAGCTAAAACTCCAATACTTTGGCCACCTAATGCGAAGAGTTGACTCATTGGAAAAGACCCTGATGCAGGGAGGGATTGGGGGCAGGAGGAGAAGGGGACGACAGAGGATGAGATGGCTGGATGGCATCACCGACTCGATGGACGTGAGTTTGAGTGAACTCCGGGAGCTGGTGATGGACAGGGAGGTCTGGCGTGCTGCGATTCATGGGGTCGCAAAGAGTCAGACATGACTGAGCAACTTAATTGAAATGGTTCATCTCTGTTTATGCCACCAACTGAATATATAGTAAAGTTAATAGTTTAAATGTGTTTTATTTTATGTATTTCAATTTGTAAGATATTTTAAATTAGTTTTACTTGAAATATGGTTATAAATTGAAATAGATAAAACAAGATATATTCAAAGAAGCCTAAGATTTATACATATATATGAAAGATGTGTATGTTATGTGTATATATACATATGCATATGTGTATATATATATCTAAATGATATATATAAAACAATAATATATTATACAATTTTATTCTTCATTTTTTTTAACTTAATAAACTCATAATAGTATTTGAAGTTATTTCTTATTATTTTTGTAGCTTCACAGTACTCCATTCTGTAGATTGGCATTTGTTCAACCAGATGGATGTTTGAATTATTTCCAAAATGTGTTACACAGATAGTCTGTAAAAAACAGATTGTGGTCAATTTTTTTATAGTTTTACCAGTTTGTCTTCAGGATAGACTACTAGAATGGGACTGCTCAGTTAAAAGGTAGAAATACATGTAATTTTGCTAAACATTATTAACTCCCCCACCCCCATAGAGACCAGGCCATTTTTAATTCTCACCAGTAGCATATAATATTGCTTGCTAATAGGATATGCCATCAAATTATTAATAAATGCCTCGTCCAAGAAACTAGCAAAAGACATGTACAGACAATTTACAGAACAGGAAAACTAAAAAGAGAAATGAATATTTAAATAGGAAATAAAAAAACACACAGAAATGTAGGTTATTACTACAAATCAGTATTCTGTAAAATTCTCATCATAACAAGTATGGCAAAGGTTTGAAGCTATCAGATCAGATCAGATCAGTCGCTCAGTCATGTTCGACTCTTTGCAACCCCATGAATTGCAGCACTCCAGGCCTCCCTGTCCAACACCAACTCCCGGAGTTCACTGAGACTCACGTCCATCGAGTCAGTGATGCCATCCAAAGCTTGTTAAAATATGTTCAATTTACTTGGAGAACTACTGAACTCATGCAGTCAAGTGATTATGTCTCTAGCAATAGACCCAGCAATTTTATTTCTAGGCATATATTCTTGAGAAACTTTCTTCAATATATACAAGGAGACATGTATAATAACATTTAATGCATCACTGTTTATAATAACAAGACTTTACTAATAATTAAAATGTTTATCTAATGGAAAATAAGTAAGTGTACGGTTACATGATTAAATATCACATAGCAACATAATCAACAAACTATAATTTTAAAAAGCAATGAATATTATAAAATCTTAATTTTTTACATAAATAAAAAGTGAATTGCAGAATAATACTTATAATTCATGTGAAGTTTGATAATATGAAAATTACATACACATATTCTATATATAAAGTACACAGGTTATGTGGTCCAAGTCCATATGTATATGAGAATATATAGAAAGTTTATAATTATACTGCTGAAATCATATAAATATAAGAAGTATTTAAAATACAAAACATATATTAAATACTAAAAGTAGAAAAGCACGTAGAGTAAATATATGAAAACAGAATGATTAATGATAAATTTGGGATAGATAGCTTTAGAGAGGAAAGGTGATATTTTCTTTAAAAACTCTAATATAAAATTTAAAATTTATTCTTGGAGATTGATATATTTGTGCTTGTTATGCATTTCCCTATGCTTTTCTATGTAAGAAACATACTATTGTGGCAAAAAGTAATCTACCTGCATGCACACATATAAAATTATATAATTAGTAGGTAGATATCAGGTGTTCAATATTAGACATTAAAGACTTTAATTACAGTGGGGAATTAGAATTTTTAAAATTCAACTTTGAAAAATATCTTCATTTTTTTCAACATAGCAAGACCTTGAGTCAACAGAATTCAACTAAACTGGATCCTCTACTGGTCAAAAATTATTTGATATATCTATCCTGAACTTCAGATCAGATCAGATCAGATCAGTCGCTCAGTTGTGTCCGACTCTTTGGGACCCCATGAATCACAGCACGCCAGGCCTCCCTGTCCATCACCAGCTCCTGGAGTTCACCGAGACACATCCATCGAGTCAGTGATGCCATCCAGTCATCTCATCCTCTGTCGTCGTCTTCTCCTCTTGCCCCCAATCCCTCCCAGCATCAGAGTCTTTTCCAATGAGTCAACTCTTCGCATGAGGTGGCCAAAGTACTGGAGTTTTAGCTTTAGCATCATTCCTTCCAAAGAATACCCAGGGCTGATCTCCTTCAGAATGGACTGGTTGGATCTCCTTGCAGTCCAAGGGACTCTCAAGAGTCTTCTCCAACACCACAGTTCAAAAGCATCAATTCTTCGGCGCTCAGCCTTCTTCACAGTCCAACTCTCACATCCATACATGACCACAGGAAAAACCATAGCCTTGACTAGATGAACCTTTGTTGGCAAAGTAATGTCTCTGCTTTTGAATATGCTATCTAGGTTGGTCATAACTTTCCTTCCAAGGAGTAAGAGTCTTTTAATTTCATGGCTGTAGTCACCATCTGTAGTGATTTTGGAGCCCAGAAAAATAAAGTCTGACACTGTTTCCACTGTTTCCCCATCTATTTCCCATGAAGTGATGGGACTGGATGCCATGATCTTCGTTTTCTGAATGTTGAGCTTTAAGCCAACTTTTTCACTCTCCACTTTCACTTTCATCAAGAGGCTTTTTAGTTCCTCTTCACTTTCTGCCATAAGGTTGGTGTCATCTGCATATCTGAGTTATTGATATTTCTCCTGGCAATCTTGATTCCAGCTTGTGTTTCTTCCAGTCCAGAGTTTCTCATGATGTAGTCTGCATATAAGTTAAATAAACAGGGTGACAATATACAGCCTTGACGAACTCCTTTTCCTATTTGGAACCAGTCTGTTGTTCCATGTCCAGTTCTAACTGTTGCTTCCTGACCTGCATACAAATTTCTCAAGAGGCAGATCAGGTGGTCTGGTATTCCCATCTCTTTCAGAATTTTCCACAGTTTATTGTGATCCACACAGTCGAAGGCTTTGGCAGAGTCAATAAAGCAGAAATAGATGTTTTTCTGGAACTCTCTTGCTTTTTTGATGATCCAGTGGATGTTGGCAATTTGATCTCTAGTTCCTCTTCCTTTTCTAAAACCAGCTTGAACATCAGGAAGTTCACGGTTCACATATTGCTGAATCCTGGCTTGGAGAATTTTGAGCATTAATTTTGAACTTTAGAAGGATTCATAAAATACAGGAAAATATGTGTATGAGTATGTGTGTGTAGTGAGTTTCATGAAAATTTTTGTTTTCTGGCCTAGTCCTGGAGTCACTCAGTCAAATTTTATTAATCTTTACATCTGTATCTCCAAGACGATACAATTTTACAATGAGAATTTAGTTTCAGAATGAGACCCCTCCAGGCATTACCAGATTCTCAATTATCATAGAGATTCAATTATCTTCACTTATGCTTTACTTATTAAAATAGTAAATGAACAGATGCATTTGAGGAAGAAAAGAATTTCTTGACAACATTTTAAAGAATTAGAATTCACTTGTTAAATATAATTATTAGAAAATGCAATTAACCAGAACAAATTCTGGTTAATCAGGGTGTTACTATAATAGTGTTGAATTCCATTATTTCTAAATTCATTATAATAAAATGTACCTTATAAAATGTAGACTGTGGGTTCTTGGATAAAACTTCTTAGAGTAAAATAAAAATGAAGAACAGTCAACATAAATTCAAGGTGCTTAATTGTATAATGCAGCAAGATATTCAGAGAAATAGATTGATGGGCATTAGAAGAACTCTGCAAAAATTTGTAAAGGGATCTTAGATTAAGGATTAGAAGAGCCCTTAAAATTTTAGTCAATTTGTTTCAAAATCTTGCTGTGAATAAGACTGATTTTAAGTTGGTTGTTGTTTGTGTACATGGAATACATATTTCCAATGTCTTCATTCCTCTGAGGATTCTGATTCATTTTCATTAGATCAAATTCTACCATCCTTCAATTCAGGGTCCACATTCTTCAGAATGCTCTCTGTGACCCCTAACACTAGCACTATCTCCCTGGACATTCCAGATTCCAAAAGCTCATCCTCTCATTAAGCATCCTCAGACTTATCCTCGGCATTATCCTCCTCCCTCCTATCATACTTTGACAGTTTAGAATATTAGTGTTCTAAGATTTTAGGTACGGTATTACATTTGTTACTGTTGACTTATTTTTACGTACTAGATATGTACTGAAAACCTACTATGTGATAAGTACACTTCATGCTATAGTCACTAAATGCTATGGATATGCAAAGATAAATCAGATAAATGAGTTAAAGATAAACCCAAAAGGATAAAGCAGAAAAGTCAAGTATGTCAGTGTTTTTATGCTAAAATCACTGAGTTACACACATTTCATAAGTAAAACTCCTTTTTTTTTTTCCACAGCATTTTTCTTCATCTTTGATCTTTTTGCTTTTAAACAAATTGAAAACTCTTTCACATTCAAATAATCTGAAGCCTTTAAATTACATCATTTCTTACATGCTATGGTGGACATTGCCACTCTTTACTCTTTCTTGTTTTCCTATACTCGAGCATAGGGGAGAATTACACTCACACCCTTTTGAATTTAGGAATCCCCGTAAAACATACTTCCTTGATGGCCTAGAATCTGCCTGCCATGTGGGAGACTTGGGTTCAATCCATGGATCAGGAAGATTCTCTGGAAAAGGGAAAGGCTACAGAGGAGTTTGGCAGGCTACAGTCAATGGGATCGCAAAGAGTTAGACATGACTGAGCAACTAACACACAGACCATATAACTTGGGCTGGCCAAGTGTGGGGAGAGAACAAATTAGCCAAGATGGCATGTTCAGGCTCTCTCACCCCACATTTTGTAAATACTGACTATGTAACAGCTGAGATCATTATACACTGCAAATGCACCTCACAAGGTACTCGCTTGGTCACGAGATACTTTGAGTGGCCCGGATATATGAGCTCCACCAAAAAGCAGCTGCCTTTTACCACTGCATCAGGGCTGTGTCCATTGGGTCAGCCATGAGAGGAGAGAATATACAGTGTCTGTTGTTACGGCTGCTGTGTCAGCCAGGAAAGAGGCTGTGTTATGGCTGCTGTGCCAGCCAGGAGAGAATAAATGCATCTGAAGTTCCTAAGGCTCTTTGAATTTTCTTTCAGGCTCTTAGCTTATACTTTGCCTACCCTGGGTTCAATGAATAGTGAGATTCAAAAGGACTATTGGTGCCATGAACAGGATGAAGAGCAATACACTAAGATATGGCATGTGCCACCTTCTGATGAAAGCTTTACAAGTTGATGACCGGTTCTCCATCTTACTTCCCCCTTGCCACAGCAAAGGGCACTTGTGCTGCTTAAATCCCTAAATAAGAATGGTTCAAAACCTCTGATGACCTCTGTTGACCTCTGACAAATAAACCTTTAAGATGGCTTCTTATTATAGCACAAGATAGCCAGTACTTACTTATATGTAAACTGTTTATTTTTAGTTCTAAACTGTAACTTTATTTCAATTAGGAAAAATCCTCTATAAAATTAACTTTTTTATTTCATGATTTGTACTTTATTTAGTATATATCTGTACCTGGATACCCAGATGGCTGAGTGGTAAATAATTGCCTGTCAATGCAGGAGATGTAAGTGACATGGGTTTGAATCCCTAGGTTGGGAAGATCCCCTCGAGTAGGAAATGGCAACCCACTCCAGTATCCTTGCCTGCAAATTCCATGGACAGAGGAGCCTGGTTGGATACAGTCCATGGGTCGCAAAGAGTCGGACACTACTGAGCATGCACAGTGACAGTATATTTCTATGAAACAAAGTCTCCTCAATAGCATTAAAAATAGAAACATGTTTTCTAAAGCTTCTCCTTAATCCACTGACAATAAACGTAAAGAACGTGGTATTTGATTTCCATTTTTCTACAACATGAAAATCATAGAGAGTTTGTAGAGAATAAGAAAAAAAAAAAAATCCAGATCATTAGAACAGCAAAGGCTAGGTATTCATCTATTCATTCATTACAAACTTCATGCTGCTGCTGCTGCTATTTGCCAGGAACTACAGATGCTATGCTGTTTTCTTAAAACCGAGGAAAATAACTTAGGCTAAAATTCAGGATTATTTAAGAACAAATTGTGAATGTTTAACTGAAATTACAAATTGTTAATTGATAAAACTAAGTCCTGGGTAACAGAAAAGAATTACATTTTGTCAAATACATAGTCTGAATTTCTATTTTTAGAATAATATTAAAACTGATTTGCTTCAGACAAGCCAAATCCTACTGAAGTTATAAGAATAATGTAATTTAATGCATCTTATAATAAAAAAATCAACTGGATATTATCATTTATATTTAATTTTAGATTTATTGAGATTCCTTGGAATAGTGAATATCTACTGGAAAGGGGAAAATTTAGATTTTCCAATTTGTTTTAATCTCAATTTAGGGCAGAAGTTGCTGCCTTAAAACATTTTAAAATTTTGACAAACTTACCAATGGGTAAAAAATTATATTTGAAGATTTTAAAATATGACTAAAATCATTGTGTGGGATTTCAATAATGTAATATGTATTGGGGCACCTATGAAAATGTAAGATGTTTCCAAAATTAAAAAAAAAAAAAAGCTTCTATAAGAAAAGGCACATGTTGTTCAAAAGCTTGCCTATTAATCTGAATACATAAATCTATGATCCCAACATTCTTCACCCTCTTCATATCTGGGAACTCTGATCTGCCTTTGAAGTCCACTTGAGGGCAAACTTGCTCCTTGCCTTACCTTTGTACACCAAACAAAAATCATTACAAATTTGAGTTAGCTCAATTGAAAGAGATGTATCACTTTTCGATAAAGATTAGTTTTTCAATAAGAAGACCAATCACTTTCAGAATCAGATATAGTTCACCCAGTATATAATTCACTTAGTAATATCTATCACCTTTTAATTGACTAAATTTATATCCCAGGCTTGTATCAAATATTGATACAACATCTATTAAATATGTCAATATAGAATAAAATGAAACATTTGTTAAATTAATATTTCAATGAATGAAAAATTGTATTGCAATAGATTAGCATTTCAATTGCTAATTTTATTTCTCTTAAGAAAGTATGTTGGCTCAAAAGTAGCCTATTTGGGATTTATCTATTTGTTTGCTTAATGATGATGGCAAATAATATGACATTTTATGAACAATTGTAAGAACTACAATTCTTGATTGCTCTTTCTCTGACAAATAGCAAATCACCATAAATGGGTCTGACATAAAGCAATACAACTTAAAAAAAAAAAAAGTTAATTGATTTTACATACAGAATACTGGGAAAATAAACTGCTTTTTTTGGTGTCATGAACAAATTAGAATAACATTTTCACATTTGTTGTGTTCATATTAAATTCATGGTAATTTTGTTTAAATATACCCTTGCATCTTACCTTCCCATAATAAATGCTCAACAAGTTATATGCTAAATATCCTAAATACATACAAAATATCACACTAATTAATGAAACACTTTATCAAAAATTTCAGATTACAAGAGTCAAAAGTAGTAGGAAATGTTAAGTGTCTTTTATCTAGATTTAAACTAACCTACGGAGGTCACAATAAACTCTTAGGTTTTAAACCATTGTCTGTTATTCTTTTCTGTTTTCATATTCAGTACATTTTCTTGCAAAATTTCCTGAGTCTATAGTCTTTCTTGGAACTTTACAATCACTGCAAATTTTAGCTGCTCTGAAAGAGCCACACTCAAATATCCCACTCCAGCTCTACAAAACCTGAATTCATATGCACCTACATTAGGAGAATCCCAAAGGGAAGTTTCTCACACAGGTAAAAAGAAAACCATTTGTTTTTATAAAAGTCACAAATCCTGTCAAATAGAGCCCAATTAAGCAGACTTGAGATTTGCATTTCTAAATGAGCTGTCCTTTCCTAGACTGACAGCATTAACAAATAAAAACCTTCAATAGCCCATTTTGCTGCTGTAGTAATTCCCCAACACAGGAACGAGTTTCATTCCAAAAGCATGTTCCTAAGTCCAACTTGTTTGTAAGTTCAACACAGTTAGCCTATGTACCCAGCTAACACAATCAGCCATATAGCATTACACTGCAATAGATTTATAATATACTTTTCACACAAATAATACATAAAATGAAGAAAACATTTTTAATCTTATAGTACAGTACCTTGAAAAGTACAGTAGTACGGTGTAACAGCTGGCACACAGGGGCTGGTATGAGTGAACAGGCAAGAAAAGTTACTGACTGGAGGACGGAGAGGAGGTGGGAGATGGTAGAGCGAAAGGATCATCAGCAATAGAAGACAGAGGGCAAGCTGCAATTTCACTCAAGCCTGACTTTGATGGAATGCACGTTCACATCTTTGAAAAGCCCACAACTTGAAGGTTCATATATAGGTGACTTACTGTAATTGAAATATTTTTCAGATTGTATTTATTTATTTGCTTCAGGTTTACTTGGAGAATACTTGTCATTTCTCATCGACTTCTGAAGTTTTCTATTTGTTTATGATATATTTACTCCTTTCTTTAACTGGTAGAAAGAGCCCTTGCTGAGCCTTTTTCACTCACATCCACATTTTTATCTCTATCAGGATTCTCCCAAACTTTGGTCCCCTGAAAGTTCCTTCCTAAACCTTGCTTTACTTAGAAATATCTCAGGTCACATATTTCTTTCTGTCTCTCTCTCCTTCTTCCTCAGTGTCTTCCTTTCTTGGTATTTCAACCTACTATTTTTAAAAACAATTTCTGAAGGTATATTTCTACCTTGCCTTCCATGTTCTTTATCTGTAAATTTTATACTTTAAGGAAACTTTTTTTCCACTCAACTTCTTGACTTAATCAACAATTTCACATTTATATTTTTATTAACAGTTTCATCCATACTTTTTTCTCCAACTTTTTCAGATACAGATCATTCTTTTCATGGTCCTATAAGCTAACTAGAATACCTTGAACTTGCTTGGATTTTAAAGATGCAGAATCATAGATTATACAATCTGTGGTTTATAATTAAAGAATTAATATTTGTGAGTGGTTGGCAAAACTGGCTTCAGAATGTTGTTGATGCTGGGTTGACACAGTGTGTCTGACTCCTTGTGACCCCATGAACTGCAGAACATCAGGCTTTCCTGTCCTTCACCATCTTCTAGAGTTTTGCTCAAATTCATGTCACTATCTCATTAAACATATGAACAAACATGGTTCTATAAACTAAACAATAAGTATTTTGAGTTCTCCATATGTAGAGATTTTAAGCAATAATCAATGGTTTGTTTAAACCAGATTAGGATATTAATGGCTCATAAATAATTACAACTGAAATCCTAGAATTTTTTATATATCAGATCAGATCAGTCGCTCAGTCGTGTCCGACTCTTTGCGACCCCTTGAATTGCAGCATGCCAGGCCTCCCTGTCCATCACCAACTCCCGGAGTTCACTCAGACTCACGTCCATCGAGTCAGTGATGCCATCCAGCCATCTCATCCTCTGTCGTCCCCTTCTCCTCCTGCCCCCAATCCCTCCCAGCATCAGAGTCTTTTCCAATAAGTCAACTCTTCGCATGAGGTGGCCAAAGTACTGGAGTTTTAGCTTCAGCATCATTCCTTCCAAAGAAATCCCAGGGCTGATCTCCTTCAGAATGGACCAGTTGGATCTCCTTGCAGTCCAAGGGACTCTCAAGAGTCTTCTCCAACACCACAGTTCAAAAGCATCAATTCTTCGGCGCTCAGCCTTCTTCACAGTCCAACTCTCACATCCATACATGACCACAGGAAAAACTATAGCCTTGACTAGATGAACCTTTGTTAGCAAAGTAATGTCTCTGCTTTTTATATATGTTCTATACTATATATAATGGATATTAGTTATGTATGTTATAGCATTCCTCTGAAAAATATTCCTCTTTTGCAATTTACAATTCTAGAAAACCTTGCACAGGTCCACCTTCAACTCTGAAATTTATCAACATTAGCCTGGATATATACTCCAGAGGTTTCTTATCTTCCATTAATGCAACCATCCCAGAATTTCCTTCTTAGCATCAATATCCATGAACACTGTTAACCCCTTCCATTTTTTCCTATGTCAAAAGAAAATCATAATGAGCAAATTACTCTATATTCTCTAACTTTTCTCTATAATTATGATTTGCAAGGCTTAGCTTTTGAGGAAGAGAAACAGAAATAGAATATTAAAAAATGCAAGGAAAAGAAGGATCAGCAAGGTCAAATACACCTCAAGGAGAAAATGAAAATAAGAGCTAAGGAAACACTTCTGAATTTGGAAATTGGGAGATACTCACATTAACTTGTAGAATAAGGTCTATAAATGATTGAGTGCAAGTCCTACTCTGCTGAGGCAGAGTGGGTGGCAAAAGAATAGAAGAAACAAGGATAGAAGGTTATAAGGGGGCATAATCTTCATTTTATTTTATTTCACTTTAATCAATAAAGTGAATATCATGCTGGGAAATAAAAAGAAAAATAATTACAGAAGAAGACAATGCCAATTATCTGGTAAATACTGTATTAAAATAGAGAATTATCACCCCAGCATAACCAAGAATGCTTTCAGAAAGAGGACTAGAAGCAATTGATTTTATTACAAATCAATTGCTGTTGACTTATAAAAAATAAACAAATCCTGCAAGAGAAATTCACCATTCATTCATTCATATGTTCATTCATTCATCCAGGAAGCATGTATTCATGTATCAAGTGCTCAGTCTTTAAGTCATGTCTGTCTCTTGCCAACTCCATAAACTATAACCTGCCAGGTTACTCTGTCCATAGGATTTCCCAAGCAAGAATACTGGGGTGGGCCATTTTCTTCTTCAGGAAGCTCCCGATTCAGGGATCAAACCCACATCTCCTGCATTGGCAGGTGAATTCTCTACCGCTGAGCCATCAGGGAAGCCCATTGCTATGCACTGGGAAAAGACAAATAAGTAGTTTTGTCCTTCAAGTTGGCATATCTATCTATGATGGGAGGCAAACTTTTAAGTAATTAGGTGGTAAATGTACTAGATGCTTGAATAAAGTCATAACAAAATATGTTGATGATGAAAGTACTATGTATAGTGAGGAGTTGGAAAGGTAAGAACACTTTTGTGACATAGATATATGTCAAGTTAGGGTCTGTAGAATGAATAAACATTTACCAGGCAGTATGACAGAAAGGATATTCCTGGCCTAGAGACTCATATGGGGAAAAGGCATGGCAGAAATAAGGCAACTTTATCCATTTTGGAACTGCTTTATGAACCTTATTTTAATCACTGTGGAATCCAGGGTAGTTGGTAGAGTAGTATCAATTTATACACTTAAAGAGCGTCACTTGACTTTTTTCTACCTGGTCACTCTCCATTTTTCCCACTGTGAAGAGCAAAATCAGTAACATTGTAATTGTTAAGATCAATTGTTAACTGCTTATTATAACTATGATTAACTTTTAAGGTACATTAATTCATTTGATTTTTGATATAATCTTTTCAAACAATTGTGTAGGCCTTATTTTCTTCAGTTTATAGATGAAAGAACTTCGACTTGAAGAATTTAAGTAACTTCCTAAGTATTAAGCGACTGAATGACAGAGTGGGATGGGAACCAGAAACTGTCTAGTTAATACAAAATCTTGCATTCATTAGTACAAAATCACTTGTCCCTATTCATCTTAATAGAACAAGAGTTTGATATTAGAAAACTGACTCACTCTGCTTCCAAGGACAATGTCAAGAAAAAAGTAAACCAAATCTAGACTCTGTATGCTCTAAGGAAGTAATTTATCCTTTCTTATGTTTTCTGATTATAAAAGTTATACATACTAGGATACATTCAAATAGTGCAACTTCATGTAATAATCTATTATTTTGTACATAAATGTGTGTGGAAACATGGTATATATAGGTCCTGGGTAGTTCATGAAGAAGGGCTAAAAATGCAGAATTGTCCAAAAGTTTCCATCTTAAATTCTTGTGCAAATCATAAGATAACTAGAAGTTTTAATTAGAAGAATGCATTTTTCACGTTCTTTTAAGAGGATTAAAATCAAAACAAGGTTGTAGTAACATCAAAAAACTTCGGAAGCATTGGAACTTAGTTGGACATCAGAAAAAGATGATTTAGATCTGCAGCTAGAAGTATCTGCTTAGCATGTTGAAAATGCAGACCATGTCAGGGAAGATGCAAAATGACTAGTAACAATGTATCTCAGAAATCTGGGTTGATGAGAGCAATGAAAGTTCTTAGGAACTTGTTCAGTTTCTTTCCAGTGCAACACCATTAAATTTAATTACAAAGAGAAACTTATTTTTTTATACAAATAATATCCCCACGTAGCCTAATTTAAACTAATTGCCTACTCAGTTCCCATTCCCAGGGGAAAATGCAACTAAAATAAGTGCTGACTTATTGAAAATGTCTTTAATTATATTATCACATTGAATTCTGCTTTGATTCTTCTTCCAAAGTTACTTTTATTGTCAGAAATGATACTGTAAAGTGTGGCATACCTGCCATTTGTAAAAGTTTACTTACTCCTGCCTGACAAGGCTATGGTTTTTCCAGTGGTCATGTATGTATGTAAGAGTTGGACTGTGCAGAAAGCTGAGTGCCAAACAATTGATGCTTTTGAACTATGGTGTTGGAGAAGACTCTTGAGAGTCCCTTGGACTTCAAGGACATCCACCCAGTCCATCCTAAAGGAGATCAGTCCTGGGGGTTCATTGGAAGGACTGATGCTAAAGCTGAAACTCCAATACTTTGGCCACCTCATGCAAAGAGTTGACTCATTGGAAAAGACCCTGGTGCTAGGAGGGATTGGGGGCAGGAGGAGAAGGGGACGACAGAGGATGAAATGGCTGGATGGCATCACCGACTCGATGGACATGAGTCTGAGTGAACTCCGGGAGTTGGTGATGGACAGGGAGGCCTGGTGTGCTGCGATTCAAGGGGTGGCAAAGAGTTGGACATGACTGAGCAACTGAACTGAACTGAACTGACCTATTTTACCAGTCATTTTTCCTTCTAATATAGAAAATACTGTTTTCAGCAAAAGTCCTGAATGTCTACAATGGGATATGAATACCTGTGCTGTTTTTCTTCATCTTTATTTCTTGTCATCTTACATTTTATTAGAATGAGAATAACTTACCTATGATTCTTGACGTGAAAGAATGACCAATGTTGGGGGATTTTTGCATACATGCCTGCCTAAAGACCAGACAGTGTCAAATGCACCTTCCATAAAACCCTGCGGTGTAGCAACTTCGGAACAAAGGGCCAGGCTCCTGATTTCTCTCACAGCATGGAAGAAATAAGATTTTTAACTGGATTCAATGATGGCCTCAATGGAGCCATGTCACTGGCTGTTATAGGGAGGTAACTTTTAAACGACATCAGTCAAGTTAGCTGGAGGGCATTGCAACCCATCATTAACCCAAATCTTGATGACTAGCTGGAGGAAGGGCTTTTGAGACACTGATGGTATGAGAAAAAATAAAGCTGTCCACATCTTCAGTTAATACATCAGACAGTCCAAAGATTTCCTTTTCAATTCCCTGTTAACTCTAGGTAGGGGAAAGGTAACACAAGTTTACTCACTCCTGGTCTTGGTCCAAAAAAACATAACGTCTTTAGAAAGCTGTTATTTAAAGACTTGCATAGTAACCTAGCATATTTTAGACTCTCCAGGATTTTTATTTCTCCACTTATGTGATAGACATATATAGTAAGGTGGAAATTTTACGAGACTTTGGGAAAGACTCTGATGATGCTTTGTGAAGTGTACTTGGCAATGTGCCACACAAACCTGCTTTTAAACAGTCAGGCAACTTTTTTTTTTTTTTTTTTTTAAGTTTGCTTCATTGAGACACCACAAAGTTCAGAATTGTCTAAGACTGGATTCTTATAAACTTCACTTTGTAGTCATCTTTCTGAAAGACCAAAACGTTGTGTGTAATGGAGATGGGGAAATTTCCAATTTAAATCATAACAAGATTTATCAATGTCAGCAAATTTTTATTTTGAGTAGCAGAATTATTTGTTTCAGGAGGGTTGTTCTGTGCATTGTGGAATTTTTAGCAGAATTTCTGGCCTCCACCCACTAGATGCCAGTACCATATCCCAGTTATAACAAACTAAATCAGGTTTCCAGACATTGCCAAATGTCCCCTGAGGGATAACTATGTCCCTAGTTGAGAACCATGGAAATAGCTATAGATATGTAAAACTGGATGATTTTCCTCTATCTTCAAACCACAAAGTTATCACATGGGTAAAGGCCAAGTCAATTAGGTCTTCAGCACAAATATCCCTCACCAGCATTTCCACCCTCTATGCTCTATATGGGGATAAGAGAGTAATTAAATTAAGCAGAGTGAGAAGAATTTCTCCTTGGTGGATTGTGTATAAGGAAATTACTCATGGAAAATGATCATGTGAAAGCAAAAGAATATCATCTAAATAGTTTGCCTTCTCTTTAGATTTTATAAGCAATTCACAAAGTTCTCCAGTGATAATACAGATTAATTTGACACTTAATAGGAGCTAGGAGACACCAATTACTCAGAGTTATTTTGGAGCACAGCAGAGTTAAATCACACAGAGGATGTGGTATCTAGATGAATGGGGACATTTCAAGGTTGGTTCTTTTCCACATTCAAAAATGTCACCTAAACCACTTGGGGAGGAGAACAGACTGGAAACACAAAAACATTTAACTGGCAAAAATTAAACAGCAAAATATAAGCTATGTATTTTTTCAACATATACTAATATTATCTCATTATTTTTATATTTGAGAAGGCAAATGTGAAAGATTAAGAATCTCAGCACAAAAATATCTCAAGTGTTAAGAAATTAAAAGCAAAACAAAAGCCATTATTCTAGTTATGCAGTAATACTGGTGTCAGAACTAGGCTTGCTTACCATCTACTCAATTAAGAATTTGTTTGAAATGTGCAGTCATTTAAAGGAGGTTTCAATTTTATTTTTGCAGTGAAAAAATGCACAAAAGACTTTTGCTGTTGTTGTTCAATTGCTTAGTCATGTCTGACTCTTTTTGACCCAAGGGACTGCAACACACCAGGCTCCTCTGTCCTTTACTGTCTCTAGGAGTTTGCTCAAATTCATGTTCATTGAGTTGAAGATGGCTATCTAACCATCTCATCCTCTGCAACCCCTTTCTCCTTTTGCCTTCAATCTTTCCCAGCATCAGGTTCTTTTCCAATGAGTCAGATTTTCGTATCAGGTGGCCAACTCAATGGAGCTTTATTTTCAGCATCAGTCTTCCAATGATAAACAGGGTCAAATTCCTCTAGGACTGATTAGATTGGGTAACCTAGCAGTCCAAGGGACTGTCAAGAGTCTTCCCCAATACCATAGTTCAAAAACATCAATTCTTCGGTGCTCAGCCTTCTTTATGGTCCAACTCTCACATCCACAGGAGAAGGATATGGAAACTCCAGCATTCTTGCCTGGAGAATCCCATGGCCAGAGGAGTGGGGCAGGCTGCAGTCCATGGGGTCACAAAGAGTCAGGCATGACTGAGCGACTTCACTTTCACTGGGCTTCCCTGACTGCTCAATTCATAAAGAATCCATCTGCAATGCAGGAGACCCTGGTTGGATTCCTGGGTCAGGAAGATCCACTGGATGAATGACAGGCTACCCACTCCAGTATTCTTGACCTTCCTTTGTGGTTCAGCTGGTAAAGAATCCACTTGCAATGCCAGAGACCTTGGTTCGATTCCTGGGTTGGGAAAATCCCCTGGCGAAGGAAAAGCTACCCACTTCAATATTCTGACCTGGATTCCATGGACTGTACAGTCCATGGGGTTGCAGAGTCAGACACAGCTGAGCAATTTTTATATACACATACACTCCCATCCATACATGACTATTGGAAAAAACCCACGGATTTGATTATATGGAACTTTGTTGGCAAAGTGATGTAACTGCTTTTTAGTACACTGTCTAGGTTTGTCATAGCTCTCCTTCCAAGGAGCAATTGTCTTTTAATTTCGTGGCTACAGCCACCATCTGCAGTGATTTTAGAGCAAATAAAATCTGTCACTGATTCCACTTTTCCCCTTCTACTTGCCATGAACTAATGGAATCGGATGTCATGACCTTATTTTTTAGTTTTAGTTTCTTAGAGTTAAGCCAGTTTTTTCTACTCTCCTCTTCCACCCTTATCAAGAGGCTCTTTAGTTCCTCTTCACTTTCTGCCATTAGAGCAGTATCATCTCCATATCTGAGGTGGTTCATATTTCTCATGGCGCTCTTGATTTCAGCTTGTGATTCATCCAGCCCAGCATTCTGCATGATGTACTCTGCATATAAGTTAAGTAAGCAGGGTGACAATATGCAGCCTTGACCTACTCCTTTCCCAATTTTGAACTAGTCAGGTGTACCATGTCAGGTTCTAACTGTTGCTTCTTGACCCATATACAGGTTTCTCAAGAAACAGGTAAGGTGGTCTGGTACTCCCATCTCTTTAAGAATTTTCCACAGTTTGTTGTGATCTACACAGTCAAAGGCTTTATTATTTTTTTTTTAAGGCTTTAGCATAATCAGTGAAGCAGAGCTAGATGCTTTCCCAGAATTCCCTTGCTTTCTCTATAAGCCAATGAATGCTGGCAATTTGATCTCTGGTTCCTCTGCCTTTTCTAAACCCAGCTTAAACATCTGCAAGTTTTTGGTTCACATATTGCTGATGCATAGCTTCAAAGATTTTGAGCATTACCATACTAGCATGTGAAATGAGCACAACTCTATGGCATGGATCACCTGAAATTCCTTCTAGCTTTGAATTAATATATTATGTTGTCGATTCTTTAATGAGGCAGTTGGCTTTCTGCTCTCTATTTTAAATTCTCCTATTCACTATGATGATTATTTATAAGTAATTTCACAATTCTTGTCATCATTTTCCAAGGATAAAAAGGTCAATAGTTTATTTTGAAAGCCAACTTTTACATTTCTCCTCTTTTTCTCAGCATTTGTCAGCAAATATATAAAAACACTTTGCAGGGAAATAAATGTAAAATATAATACATTGATTTTTGCTTTAAAAAGTTTACAATTTGCTTCAAAAATGAAGCAAAGATAAAACTGTCATTCTGCTAAATTCCATTTATAAATAATTGTCATTTTGTTATTGAGGTTATTTACTTTTGTTTGGTTGGCCACAAGAGTCAAGATTTTTTTTTAAATTAATTTTATTTTATTTTTAAACTTTACATAATTCTATTAGTTTTGCCAAACATCAAAATGAATCTGCCATAGGTATACATGTGTTCCCCACCCTGAACCCTCCTCCCTCCTCCGGTAAACTATCATATATGAAACAAGTTGCCAGTCCAGGTTTGATGCAAGATTTTTATTCAATGATTTAATTTTCCATAAGAAAACTCATGCCCACTTTTGAGTGCCTGAGATCCTTGGTGATCAAGGCCTGATCCCACTATGTTCCTAAGCCTGAGACACAGATGACAAGTTGTTTTTGACTCACAGCAGTTTTGTTATGGATTTGATCTAATAAAAAATGACCATGGGTATGACAGAAATTCTTTGGATTATTATACTTCTAAATTTTAATTTTGTAGATAATTTGGCAGGAGACTATGGTCATGCAGTGTTAAATATTGCTCAATTTTGATAATGACTATCACCATGGCTTTTGGGCAGTATGAAACAAAAAGTTCCAATACAGGGAATAAGCTTTACTGAAAATTTAAAAAAAAAGGTTACATTCACAAATTTACCGATCTCTCTGCAGAATTATGTGATATTCATTGTTACTCCACAGAGCCAAAGAAGCACAGAAAGTAGTGGAGCTATGTTTCTTCCAGTGTATTTGCTTTCTGACCCAGACTCCTCTTCTATAAATTGGAGGTAAAATATACACCTTAAAGAATTTTATAATACACCATATTAAAACAGCTTAGCCAAGTACTTGGCACATAGCATCCCTAAGTGACAGGACAATTATGAAGAACGTGTATTTAACTTAGCTTTCCTCTGCTATCCTTATTTCTAGCTACAGTAGAGAAAGAACATATTTCATATGGTAATTTCCATGATAGAGACCAGAGCTGACAATCATGCCTTGAGAAGTTTTTTGCAATATTTTCTTATTATGTCCTTGCCTCAAAACCTCTTTCCTCTACAGTTTGTTTTAAACCCAGCAGGCAAAAATTTCCTTTTTAACACAAATTAGCTGATGTCACTCCTCTACTGAGAACCTCTGAATTTGTTCCCCTGTCTCACTTGGAAGAAAAGTTGAAGACTCTACGGTACCTACAAGGCTACTGCTACATCTCTTGGCCCCAATTATTAATACTTCTTTGACCTTTCATCTTACGTCATTTTCCCTGCCTCTGTATTGGTCATAGCTCTCTGGAGAAACAGCAATGGGATTGGCATATGATTCTGATGCTGATGCTGCTTCTGGGTTGCTAGACGGCAGCCCAGTAGGCTCCCCTGTTCCTGGGATTCTCTAGGCAAGAACATTGGAGTGGGTTGCCATTTCCTTCTCCAATGCATGAAAGTGAAAAGTGAAAGTGAAGTTGCTCAGATGTATATAATTCGCAGTGACCCCATGAACTGTATGTAGCCTGCCAGGCTCCTCCATCCATGGGATTTTCCAGCAAGAGTACTGGAGTGGGTTGATTATGACGAGGACTTGGCTAATGCAGTTATGGAGATGAAGTCCCATGAGCTAATGTTCACGGAAGCTGGTAGTCTGAGTCTGAAAACCTGAGAATCAGGGGTGCTGATGATGCAAAAACCAGTTCAAAGGCAGAAGATTAGATAAGATGTCTCAGTTCCAGTGGTGAGGCAGGAAAGTAAAGAGACTAATTCCTCCTTCCTCTACCTTTTGTTTTATTCAGGCCCTCAATGGATTAGATGATGCCCAATCATATTGAGGAGGGCAATCAATTTAGCAAGTTCACCAATTCAGATGCATTTGGGAAACACTCTCACAGATGCATTCAGAAACAATGTTTCATCTGGCACCCTGTGTCCCACTCATAACTGACACATATGTTAACCATCATAGTCTGCCTCATCTCAGTGGCCTACTTGTGGTTCTCTAACTTGCCAAACAGAGAAGGCAATGGCACCCCACTCCAGTACTCTTGCCTGGAAAATCCCACGGACGGAGGAGCCTGGTAGGCTGCAGTCCATGGCGTTGCTAAGAGTCAGACACGACTGAGCGACTTTACTTTCACTTTTCACTTTCATGCATCAGAGAAGGAAATGACAACCCACTTCAGTGTTCTTGCCTGGAGAATCCCAGGGACAGCGGAGCCTGGTGGGCTGCCGTCTATGGGGTCACACAGAGTCGGACATGACTGAAGTGACTTAGCAGCAGCAACAGCAGCAACTTGCCAAACATCTCTCACACTCACACCTTAGAGTCTTGGCAGTTACTGGCTTTAGTTTGAATTCTGATGGCTTCTTATCTTCTCACCTATGAATTTTGCTTAAATGCCACTTTCTTAATGATGCCAACAATCAGTATCTTATTTACAATTATAACCCAAACACTAATCCTTATTCATTGGCCTCCCTAATAATCCAATTAAACACATTATTTGATTTTTTTCCCCATAAAACATGTGTTCTAACCCTTATTACCTCTATCATACCATATAGTTTTATTTATTGTATGTCTTCTGGGGTTTTTAATTGACTAAATATCCTTTTGAGGAGAAGGGGACGACAGACTATGAGATGGTTGGATGGCATCACTAACTCAATGGGCATGAGTTTGAGTAAACTCTTGGAGTTGGTGATGAATGGGTAGGCCTGGCATGCTGCAGTCCATGGGTTCACAAAGAGTTGGACATGACTGAGTGACTGAACTGAACTGAACTGAACTGAATTCTCCTTTGGGCCCAGGTCAAAACCAGGAACTCTAAAATTATAATGGAATAGGATTAAGAATTAAGGTAACAGGTGGTTTTTCTCAAGGAAAGACATATTTTCTGAACAAAATTATAATGCCTTTATGAAATCACACAGGGCTCCCTAGCACCTTCTGCCGTGTGAGGACACAGTGAAAAGATGTCTATCTTTGAGGAAATAGGCCCTCCTCGACACCAAATCTGCCAATGTCTTGATCTTGGACTTCCTAGTATCCAGTACTGTGAGAAAGAAATTTATATTGTTTAAAAATCCCTGGTGGTTTTGGTGGTTTAGTTGCTAAGTTATCTCCGCCTCTTGCAATCCCATGGATTGTGCCCACCAGGCTCCTCTGTCCATGGGATTCTCCAGGCAGGAATCCTGGAGTGGGTTGTCATTTCCTTCTGCAGGGGATTTTCCCAACCCAGGAATCCAACCCTTGTCTCCTGCATTGCAGGCAGATGATTTACCAACTAAGCTCTGAGGGAAGCCCAATCTATGGCATTTTTGTTGTAACAGCCCAAACAGACTAAGGAAAGAAAAAAAAAAAGCATTTTAAGAAGAAAACTTACAATTGTTCTTCAGCATAGTGATTTGTCATGTTTTTAGAGAATGGTGCTTATAGCATCCCTGACTATATATGCTCCTTAAAGGCTGGTGCTATGTCTCATTCATTTTCTATATTCAGAGAATCTATCCATCAATTTGCATATAATAGTCCTATTAAATTAATAGATAAAATGGGCAAATAAATGTTCACTAGGTCCTTAAAGGCTACAGAACCACTTCTTACCACATTCCTACCTTTAAAGTTCATGTTCTGCTGCTGCTGCTGCTAAGTCGCTTCAGTCATGTCTGACTCTGTGCGACCCCAGAGATGGCAGCCCATAAGGCTCCCCCGTCCCTGGGATTCTCAAGGCAAGAACACTGGAGTGGGTTGCCATTTCCTTCTCCAATGCATGAAAGTGAAAAGTGAAAGTGAAGCCGCTCAGTAGTGTCTGACTCAGCGATTCCATGGACTGCAGCCTATCAGGCTCCTCTGTCCATGGGATTTTCCAGGCAAGAGTACTGGAGTGGGGTGCCATTGCCTTCTCCGAGTTCATATTCTATTGGAGTACCAAGAATATTAATGAATATACATACATACACACATGCAGATGCACAAAGGATAAATAATGGTTTCTGTGTTGCTATAAAGAGTTTTTTATGCATGTAGCTAAACAGCTAAATGTGAACTCATGTAACATTGAAGCAATTCTTCCAAATCCAAGAAGAGTGAGCCTAGCATAATAACCAGCTTTGACACTCTTACAATAAGATTAAATCATTGTCAAGGAGAGATAATGGACACAGCATGGATCTAAAAAATTTTTGCCAAATTAACTGGACACAATCCAACAAGCTGATCAAACAATACTGCCAAGGAAATCAGTGAAACTTTCTGGCAGGCACACATCAAACCACTGGTTAATTACAGCCACTTAAAAGATCAAGACCCTAGCCCTGAATATAGTGACCCCAAATCTGAAAATTGTGTTAACCATTAACATCAAGTGTTTTTTTCCTTAAAGATCTCAGGCATTAGTCTAGGACACTCAAGATTTATCAGAAGCCAGAGATTATCTCTATTTTCATGTCAATATGGATTCTTTCTCTGAAAGAAAAAAAAGTGCATCTAACAGTGTTAGTATTATTAACAGGAAATCAGTTATCAGATTCCACTAACATTTCTTTACTCTCATTAAACTATGTCTTAGCTGACCTATACATTCTACCTGTCATAAAAGGTCAAATATCAAAGAATAACTGCATGTATGTGACTCAATTGAACGGTTCCTAAATTAGGGAGTGGGAGATTGTTTACTTCAAAGATTATACCCAGCAAAGGACTGAGGTAGATGTGATTAACTTTCAAGAGCCCAGGAGTCCTAATACCAATTATACAAATTGCATGTGACTTTGAGCAAGTGTTGGAGCCATAGTCTGTATCATGATGATGAAATCCACTAGTTCTCAAAACAGCCCATGTGGAATATGTATTGTCTTAATGGCCAATTTGGTTTGTTGTGTAGAATCTGATTATCTGTATTATTTGAAATGAACAGAAAGACAGAAAGCCAAAAATTGCCTATTTGTTAGGCAAACCTCTAACAACACAGCAAAAGGAAGCTATGTATAATCCAGAAAGTGTTTGGAAATCTTTTGTTGGTTTAGGAATGTCATGAAATATGAATAATGGCAAAATAACTTTAAAAAACTTCTGTCGGGTTACACTCCATAGACCTGTAAAGGTTGTAGTTGCTCAGACTTGAGACCAAGGAAAGAACCCAGAGACATCAATAGTTTACTTGATGGGGATCCTATATGCCTGAAACAAAAGGTCTTGGAATAACACCCCGCTTTGTATAGAAGATGGTAGGCAGCAACATGACAGGCATCTTCCACTCAGGGGAGGAGGTTAGCATTTATAGAGGGAATTGATATCAGGTTGCCTCATCAGTGACCAGGGAAACCAGCCACTGGGGCACATCCTTCACAGCTCCTCAGATTAACAACTATCAAGAGAGCAGCTTTTTCCCTTTAGTAAACTAGCACATGGAGCTGTTCTAGCCTAAGGTTTAGAACAATTAGTAGCTGGGGCAAGGGGCAAATCTGTTCATATGAGTAGGATATGCATGAAGCAGGGACTGGTCAAACAGGGGATTTACAGAGCAAGAGAACAGCCATCTTGAGTGGCCTGACCATACAATAACTTTTTCAGTTTTGTATTCTGCTCTAATGATAATCTTTAATCTTATCTCAAGTTTCTCAAACATTACTTGGAAATGATTCTCTTCCCATTCCCAATCCACAGCCCACTGCAATCAAGCTTTCACTTGCATCTTTCCATGGAGGTCTTCAGCCTAAGGTCACCCACAATTTCCTAAATGTCAAATCTAATGGTCTTCTTTCAGCTTTTCTAATACTTATTTTTAGAGTTTCTAAGACTATTGGTCATTTTCTCTGGCTTGAAACAACAACTTCTCTTGAGTTTCATGGTACCTTGCTTTTCCTCTTTAGAATGGTTCCTTCCTTATATCTTTCTCTTTGTTGTTTTTGTTGTTATGTCCAACTCTTTTTAGACACCATGGACCTGTAGCATGCCAGGTGCCTCTTTCCAGGGTATTCTCCAGGCAAGAACATGGAGTGGGTTCCCATGTCCTTCTCCAGGGGGGTCTCCCCAACCTGGGGATTGAACCCACATCCCTGCATTGGGAGGTGGATTCTTTATCACTGAACCACCATATCTTTCTCTAGCTCCTCTTTATCTACCATGCATCTACCACGCTCCTCTTTATCTACCATTTTTTAGTGTTCCCAGGTTCCATTTCTCTTCATTCAATCTCCATTATTCTTATCACTTCAATACCTATGATACAAAACTTTGATGACTTTCTAGTATATATCATTAATCATTCTCTTGAATTCAGGGCTTTTTCAATTTGTCCACTTGATACTACACATATAATTAAATTCAGTTGTTCAAAAACAGTTAATCCCATACGAATAAGTTTCCTATACTGTACTACATTAAAAATCCAAGAAATGCTTTAGCCACTCAATGCAAAGAGCTGACTCATTGGAAACAACCTTGATGCTGGGAAAGATT
Organism: Bubalus kerabau; assembly: GCF_029407905.1. Classification (NCBI taxonomy): domain Eukaryota; kingdom Metazoa; phylum Chordata; class Mammalia; order Artiodactyla; family Bovidae; genus Bubalus; species Bubalus kerabau. Next base: position 65,466,414 of record NC_073629.1, on the reverse strand, counting down.
GAGGGCAGAAGGCGAAGGGGGAAACAGGATGAGATGGTTGGGTGGCATCACCAACTCAGTGGACATTAGTTGGAGCAAACTCTGGGAGATAGTGAAGGACCAGAAAGCCTTGTGTGCTGCAGTCCATGGGGTCACAACAAGTGGGACATGATTTAGCTACTGAACAACAGCAATGTTAAAAAGGTGCTACTCACCCAAGTACATAAGCCCCAAATTTAGCTTTTTCACTTTTAATTTCTGTGTTTATTTGCTTGGTTTGTGATACCATTAAGTAATGAAGGGCTTCCCTTGTGGCTCAGCTGGTAAAGAATCCACCTGCAATGAGGGAGACCTGGGTTCGATCCCTGGATTGGGAAGATCTCCTGGAGAAGGGAAAGGCTGCCCACTTCAGGATTTTGGCCTGGAGAATTCCATGGACTGTATAGTCTATGGGGTCGCAAAGAGTTGGACACGATTGAGTGACTTTCATTTTCACTTTCAGACATAGATCTAATCTATCCACTTATAAGCATATTTTTCACACTTTTTCCCTTTAATTTAGACACTTTTTACTTCCTTCATTACTTAAAGTGAAAGTGAAAGTCACTCAATTGTGTCCAACTCTTTGCGACCCCATGGACTATACAGTCAAAGGAATTCTCCAGGTTAGAATCCTGGAGTGGGTAGCCTTTCCCTTCTCCAGGGGATCTTCCCAACCCAGGGATCTAACCAGGTCTCCCACATTGCAGGTGGATTCTTTACCAGCTGAGCCACAAGGGAAGCCCAAGAATACTAGAGTGGGTAGCCTATCCAAGAATCAAACCTGGATCTCCTGCACTGAAGGTGGATGCTTTACCAACTGAGCTATCAAGAAGCTCCCTATATATGTCTAGCATCTATCCTAGAGTCTGGGAAAAAATAAGAATACGTTTTTCAGTGAAAAACTATTAAATTCAGAATATGTAATATTTGAAAATATCAACAGTTCTTTATGTTTTTAAGAGATCCAGGTATAACAGCAACTGAAAACAATGCCTTCAACTTTATATAATGGACTTATATGTTCCTTCAATCATAACATAGAGACCTGATGGGAGTGTTCTCAGGGAACTTAAAGTCTAATTAGGCAGGGAGAAAGAAAAATACATCTCTTTTTATAAACTAAGAAATTATGAAATGCTACTACAGAAAAATTAAAGTGGACAACATTTTTTGGTTTGATAATTAGGGTAACACTCTTATAGGAAATAATATTTAGACTAACCGTGACCTGATAGAAAATTTAAAAATCAATAGGAGGAAAAGCATGGCATGCAGAAGGCAAAGGAAGTGTAAAATTTCTAGGGGAAAGAAACTTGATACATTCAATAAATGAAAATGGACCAAAGGGGCTTTATCATTATTAGCAAAGAAATGGATTCCTCATCCCTGAGTGCATGTTCAGTTACGTCCAACTCTTTGTGACCCCATGGGCTGTAGCCCTTCAGGCTCCTCTGTCCATGGAATTTTCAGGTAACAATACTGGAATGGGTTTCCATTTCCTACTTCAAAGGATATTATTGACCCAGGGAATGAACCCATGTCTCTTGCCTCTCCTGCATGGGCAGGCAGATTCTTTACCACTTAAAAGTTCCCAAAAAAGAGAATAATTGCTAATAATTAGTAAGAATGATCAACGGATATGGATTTGCTAATAAAGTAAAATATATTTTAGGCCAGAGTTTTAAATTACAGCTAATTGTGAGAAAAAAACCTAAAACATAAGAACACACCTATTTTTTGTTTTAACAATTTTAAACACATATCAGGCAATATTATCCAAAGGAAATCTGCTATTGTATATCAGTGAATCAAGGACACAAAATCAGAAAAGTAAAAAAAACCTAAACTTATCAGCAATCAATAATAATTTTTAAATTTAATTTAAGAATCTGCCTGTAAGCTGAAGGTTCAGCTGATCAGCTCTTGTTATCTCCCTTGGATTCCCTTTACAACTGGGAGTTGACGGATCTCCACTTGACATAGCTGTTACAACTTGGCTTCACTCTAAAATTCTCTCATCTCCCTTCTGTACTCATCCTTTCAAGTTCAATTATGCAAATCTTTTTCAAACTTCAGCTTGCATTATGTCTGCTAAGATCTCATTGGCCAAATCATATCCGATAGACTAAGGAGTATACTGTTACCACATTGGGAGGACAGTACGTAGATGATGGTGCGGATACGTGATCCAATTATGAGGGAAAGAGCAAGAATTTAAGGGATAGTCCAATCTACCACAAAATACATATTAATGTCTAACAAAATGGACTTTATGTAGAAGGCTTTACTAAACATAATACTGCTAATTCATAACATGTTAAGTTCACAGGGAAAGTAGTTTGAAATTAAAATAATCTTCCCAAATAATATACATGTTTATAATTATAAAAATAACTGCAATTGATATAGACAGAAAAATAAATATACAGGTTTATTTTAACGTGTCTGTTTCAGTAATTAAGATTAATTGAAGGGAAATATCAGAAAGGACTAGATTAACACTGTCTAAAAGAAAAAAAATAAAAACTACACATTATTTTAAAATTTCTAGTAGCCACATTAAATGACATAATAATAAATAGATAAATTAAATTTAATAATATATTTTATTTAACCCAATATATCCAATATGTTATCATTTCAACAAGTAATCAATATAAAATATGTCATTTTTGGTTTTAAATTGTTGCATATACTGTATTTATGCATTTTTATGAGAGTGGAGGAATAACTAGTCAGTGAAGTGGGAGGGCAAAAAATTAAGAGATCACCAAGTTGTCTAGTTATTAGTGCACTGAGAAAAGGAAAATATGTTGATGTTATAGAACTGTACATGGGACTGTTCATATTAACATAAATTGAAATTAAATAAAATGAAAAATACAGTTCCTTGGCTCAATAGCCACATATGGCTTGGATCTTGGCTACTGTATTGATCAACATTTGTTATAGGACTCTTCCAACCTTTCTAACACAGGGAGTCCTGTTGGGCAGTGCTATTGCAGAAAATGACTGGGGGAATGAGGGACCTCTTTAAAATGGGAAGCTAGAGAAGTCTCCTCTGAGAGAGAGGTATTTAGGCATGACCCAAAGGACAAGAAAAACCAGTTCTGCAAAGATGAGGTGCAAGACATGGGGCAGAGAGAGCAAAATGCATACAGCCCTTTTGGTGGAAGCTGTCGTGTTCTGAGCTGTACCCCACAGGCCAACAAGCAGGTGCTTGCCCAACTTCAAGACCAAAGAAATAGTCCAGAATCAGTGAGAGAGACATCAATGGTTTATTGGATAAGGAGGGCAGGCAGAACATGGTGTCAGTCTCCATTCTGTTTTCATATTCCAATAAAATGAAAAATTGTGACAGATTCTGGCGGCAGTGATAAATGCATAAAGGACACTGGCATATCCTCTTTATTCTATTATACTTGGAGCATATGAGAATAAATTCCACCCAAGAAGGCAGCAAGAGATGTAATTTGTCCTAAGAGAATAGCCTAGTTACAGCCAGGATAGAAGATGGAGAAAACTTTTGGATAGAGATTTAGAATATGATGGAAACTGTCAATCACTAAGTAACAGCTGAAAAAGGCCAAATGGAAGAGAGATCCCAGAGAGAGGCAGAGTACAGAAAGAGAGATGAGTGGGGGAATTTGTTAAGAAAGAAGATGTGACAAGGAAGGCTTGACCTATGTGCATTTATCCATGTTTCTCTCTGTTTCTTATTCTCTCTGCCTTTCCTACTTAGAATCTTCATTATAATCTAAAGACATCCCAGTTATTCCTATAGCACAGTGATTGCTGTTATTTCTATTTATATTTCCCTTTTGATCTCTAACAGAGAGTAAGCTCATTAAGAACAGAGACTGGATATTTATTAGTTTTTATTTTCCCAACTCTCAGAGTATCTGAGGCTTAATAAGTGTTTAATGCCTGATTTAGGAATGAATTACGCCTTGACTATGCCCATTTGTGTATAGGATTGGATCTATAGCTCCAAGAGTTGAAAGTGAAACCCGAGAGCGTTATTTCAATTTCTTTCTCTATAAAGTGGAAGGGTTTGTCCAGAATGACCTCTATGGTTTTCTGAAGCTGGAGATTTCACGACTTCTAAATGACAAATCCTTTCATTTGTCCAAATGTTTCACCAGTGGTTTCATTTCCACTTTCTCTGCAAAGATACCTAAGCTAGCTGTGAGAATTTTTGACAATGACCTCTATTTTGGGAGATTTCCATGTCAAGTATCTTATCACTTACTTCTCTTTTAAACATTCTGAAATACAGAGTTAACCTTTATATCAACTACCTTGAAGAAGGAAAAAAATAAAAGACTATCAGCCATCTTGCTCTAAATATCAAGTAGATGCTGTGTTTCCTGAAACCCAATCCTTTATTAAATAATAGATTTTAAGTTACTCTGTCAGCAAAATGGAATTATTGATTAGTGGGCATTGGAATAAAAGGAGTTTCAAGTATGTGGAATAGTGAGCCAAAGGAAATAAAATTCAACTCATGTTCATATCTTCTAATTGACTACTGTTCAGAGGGAATCAATACCCTCAACACAAGGATCGATAAGAGCAAGACTGTTTTGTATATCACCCAGGACAGCCTGCAGTAGGTTAAAAGAGTTTTTTTAACACTTGAACTTCCCACCTTTGTCTTTTAATTTGCTCCGAGGTACACTATTTGAAATTACAATAATAATTGTACAGAACAGTAGCTAAATGGCATATAGTAAAACAAGGATTCTTAAAGTTCTGTCTGGGACCATTGGGGTATGTAGATTGTTCAAGTCCAGAAAGTTGAAAGCTTATGGAATGAAATGTTTCCTATATTGAAAGTCTTTTGTTTTCACATATTAATTTATCCATTCAGTGCTAAAGAGGATATAGTACATAAACAATGTGGTCACAAATAATTTTCTTTTCCATGCCAAGTCTCAGAATTCTGCCATATTCTGATTTATAATTTTGTTCCACCCAATAGACATTTTACACAATTGGTTTTCACTTTGCATTTGTAATTTCTAGGTATGACTATGGGAATAAGGAATTGGGATATAAAGGCTTAAACAGAAATGTTTTTATTTGCCATTTAGTCAATAAGCACTTAATGTGATTTGCTAGCCTGTAGAGAAGAAACAGATATATCAAATACAGGAAATATCAAAGGAATCAATTATATCGATACTTTTAAAAGAACAAAACTGATTTAAAACTGCTTTGATCACAATGAAAATTAATATAGCATGACCAGAGTAAATAAATATGAAAGAGAATAGAGTGAAACATTATTTTCATACATGTAGGAAAGAAATCTTCCTTGAGGAAGTCTGAAACATGATATTTAAGAAGGGATAAGATATGACATGGCATAACTCCAACCCCAATCCAAGGGCAAGTTTTCAATCACCAAGGGGCAGTTGGAACAAGCAAATAGGTCGTGATAGAAATTATACAAAGTGTAAAAGCTAAAAGCTATAAATTCAGTTACTTCTTTTTGAATCTTATAGTAAGAGGTCTTTGGTAGGCTCTGCTTAAATTTCATAAGAGGTCTTTGGGAGGCTCTGCTTAAATTTCAGTCATCATTTAAGTGAACTATCTTCATTAAACCTTTATTTATTGAGTGTGTTAGTATTCTAGGGTTGCTGTAACATATTAACATAAACTTAGTGACTTTAAACATCAGAAATTCAATTTTTTCACAGTGTTAGAGGCCAGAAGTCTGAAAACAAGATGTTGCAGGGCCACGCTGCCTCCAAAGGGTTTAAGGATGTATGTGCTCCTTGCCTCCTTTAGCTCCCAGCGGCTCCAGCAGTTCTTTGGCTTATGGTCACATCATTCTCTATCTCTGCCTTGATGGTCGAGTTCCATCTCCTTTTCTGTCCCTCTCATATAAGAATATGTATGATTGCATGTAGTACCCATCTGGGAAACCCGTGCTCTCCCTCTCAAGAGCCTAATTTAACCATATATTTTGCTATACAAGGTAATACTCCAGGTACAGAGATCAGGATTTTGACATTATTTTTTTAGTTTGAGGGATATCACTTAGCCCACAGTAATAGGCATATCAAATTCTGTCTTTAATATAATCCAATTTAAAGGTTGTTTTTTTTTATGAGAATAAGAATAATGAGATATAATGAGATCAAAAGAGTAAATAACTTGCTATGTACTATACTCCTTCGACTGAATTCTTAGACTGGTGATAGGTTTAATATTTCCATTTGTTAGTCTCTAGTGTGGTTGCTCTATCTTCGGTCCTGTATTCAGAATATTAAAAACAAAAATAGCTTGTGATCTATTTTTCAGGAAGGCTAGGACTTATCCCAGAAATTGCTTTATCCTTGAACTTATAAAATTCACTTCTGTCAAAAAAAAAAAAAAAAAAAACGGAAGGACGAATAGGCAGCTCATGTGAAAATGATGACTTCATGTCACGGCTCCGTTTTCTTTTGGAGAGGATTTGCAAGCCACCACTTTGCCCTAGGGAGAAATGTTGCCATTTTCACAGCAAAGTGTTTTGTTTTTTTGTTTTTTTGTACAGCAAAATGACAGTTTTCTTCAACAGTAAAACTGAATTAACTTCTGAGGAAAAATGCAGTAAAAATGTCAAACTCATAAAATATATCACGTTTTGAACACCTGCACATGTTTTTGACTGACCTGACCAAGAAAGAATATGTCCTCAAGGTACCAGTGAATCAGGGACTTGGTAGTTGAAGGACAGGTGGGGGAGAGCAGGGGAGAAATGAGGAGGAGAAGGGGGAGGGGATGAGAGGGGGAAAGTGTATTTAGTTTACAGACATGGCGCTCAGATATGGAGCTGTTTGGGGATGATAGCAATGATTTTACTTCTTATTTGTGCAATGCCATATTAAATAGTCTAAAAGATCTATGCAAGTCTGGAGTCAGGGAAATATAGGTCTAAACTGGAAAGGCTGCTGTGTCTCAGGGGAAAGATCCCCCTTCTTCCCTCTACCTACTCCTTCCTTTTCTCCTTCCTTCCTCTAATTCTTCTCTGCCAGTGTATTTCTGTGAATATAAATAATATTTTTCAGGAAAAGTGTTTTCAGTTAATTTGGAGTCTAAACTTAGCCACTGTGTGCTATCTTGCACTTTTATTTATTAGCTGAATGGTGACCAAATGTTTGCTTAGAGGTATGATTTGGTTTAGTGAAGACAACATTAAGTCACAGCCATTAAATATATGGCGGTGTACAATACATTCTGTAAGAAGCAGGAATTATGGCTCTTTGTATTCTGTTAAGTGAAAACTGAGTGTTAGTCATTCAGTGGTGTCCAATTCTTTGTGACCCCATGAATTGTAGCCCACTAGGCTCCTCTGTCTATGGGATTCTGTAAGCAATACTACAGGATCGGTTAGCTCTCCAGGGGATCTTCCCGACCCAGGGATTGAACCCAGATCTCCTGAATTGTGAGCAGATTTCTTACCATCTGAGCCACCAGGGAATTCCCCTATCTTTGGCTAGTTCAGTTTTCAGTTCAGTCGTTTAGTCGTGTCCGACTCTTTGCGCCCCCATGAATCACAGCACGCCAGGCCTCCCCGTCCAGATTTCAAACCACAAATGAGTCCTTTTACTTTTACAAGAAGGGGAGTCAGCCTATCATTTTTCCTTCTGATCAATGAGTAAAAGTAGAGAAATCGACACCCCGTCCCACCATGCATGACACAGGAAAAGAGAATAAGATACTATTAGAAGTAATAACAGTTCATAATTGTGTACAATTCATCATCTATAAAACTGTTCAATATTCTTTGTTTAATTTTGTCATCATAAGAGACATTGAAGTTAATATGAGAGTGTCATCCTGTCAGTTTTTTATAAATGAAGACATGAGTCCAGAATGTTCACCTTCTGGTATAAGAGATGTTACCTTCTGGTACAATAACTGGGCTTACTGCAGACTGAGGTTTCATATAAGACAGGAAGCACTTTGGGAAGCCAGAGTTTTGGCTCAGTTATAGGCTACCGACTCCAGTATACTTGGGCTTCCTTTGTGGCTCAGCTGGTAAAGAATCTGCCTGCAATGCAGGAGACCTGGGTTCAACCCCTGGGTTAGGAAGATCCTCTGGAGAAGGGAAAGGCTATCCATTCCAGTGTTCTGACCTGGAGAATTCCATGGACTATACAGTCCATGGGGTCGCAAAGAGTTGGACATGACTGAACGGCTTTCACTTTCATACTATTTACTGTTTTACTCTATTCCTAGGCATTAGTTTTTATTTCCTTGTATAATAGAAATGAAGTAATCTATGGTTTCTCAGATCATTTCCAACTCAGACAAGCCCAAATTATAGCAAACCATTTCAGCAAGAGTGTCACCTGCCCTCTGTACATGGGAAAACTAACTTGTCCTTTTAATATTCTCTTAATCTGATCAATGAGAGCAAACTTTGCTTTTGATGCCATGCTTTGCCTTAGTGTGACCTTGGGCCAATAGGATTGCTCGGAAGAAGAGTAGGATTTCAGGATCCTGAGTTGTCTTTATTACTTAAATTGTTCATAAGGCAGTCTCCTACCCACTTATGTTCCCCTCTGTTGCTAATCACCTTCCACTAAAAGTGTCATCCCTTCTAGCCTTCTCAGTGGTAATATTGTATTATAGGCAGCCAACTCATCAGATTAAGAAAAAAAAAATAGATTTCAACCATGATTAATGTGAGAGACCTGATTGAAATAGAATGTCCATGTAATTGGAATGTTTCAAAATTAACTGTGGCTTGCACACATCCTTGAGAAAATTCAGATGTTTCCTAGTTAATAAAGAGAGGATAAAGGAGTGACTTGCATACAGTGTAAACTTCTGCCCAAACCTCCGTTAAGGAACCTCTTCTGATCTATTGTTGTTCAGTCTCTCAGTCCTGTCTGACTCTTTGTGACTCCCATAGACTGCCGCACACCACACTTCCCTGTCTTTCTCTATCTCCCCGAGTCTGCTCAGATTCATGTCCACTGAGTCGGTGATTCTATCTAACATCTTATCCTCTGCCACCTCTTTATTCCTGACAAAAGATCCAAGACAGATATCCCACATCATCGTCTATAGGATATCTTTGGGTTGTGTGAAAGAGAACACATTTATTAAAAGAGAGTGTGTATACATAAAGTATGATCTCAGACTGGACATAGAGTTGAAGTTAAAGAAAGGTGAAAATGATTAAATTGAATGAATTCACTGAGTACTAATATTCTTTAAGAGTTTATCTTTAAATTATTTAATGAAAAGTAAAATTGGATGTCATCAGGAAAGGAAAATATTTTTTTAGACTGTGCTGTGCAGCATGCGTGATCTTACTTCCCCAATCAGGGATCAAACCCACGCCCACTGCGCTGGGAGCTCAGAGTCTTAACCATTAGACTGCCAAAGAAGTCCCAAAAGTCTTTCCTTAAGACAATATGTTTGCTATGTCTGTCTATGCATCATTTCATATATTCAAAACATTTCCTCTTGTTTATCTTTCATTCCCTCAATTCTCCCAAATGAAACAAAAAATATTACAATACTTGAAAATTATTTTAAAAGTTTTATTATTGTTTAAAAAATTAATTCTGGAAGGAGGTAAGAAGATCTATTCAGGTAGTCTTTTGACTATCCTTCTGTCTATAACGGCTTTTGTGGCCCCTGATCCATCTTTCACTTTTTTACATCTTGGACTGCTGACCAACTTTTGACTTGGTGGGTAATAATAAAAGATTTGGATTCAGTTTCAGGTATTTTCCAAACCATGATGCTTTTTTGAGGAAAGTGACAAAAGCTAGACCATTGTCTATCTATTATTCAAAGCTTTCTATTTCATTTTATTCTTAATTTAAGATAACTTTATTCCTGCAGGCATCCAGTTTTACCAAGACTAATTTGTAAACTTTGGTGAGTCTCATTCTCAAATAATATAAGACTGAATGTCAAAGTCACTTGTTTTCTAAGTTGTTCTGATTAGCCTCAGTTTGAAGTTCCCCTTGAGATCTGATGTCTTATCTTCTGTTTCCTGCTCTGTGCTCCAGAGGCTAAACACTTCATAAACAGCTCATAAAGCTTATTGCCCATGCTCCCTGAGCTCCTCTTTCAATTGGGATCAGCCAATAAAAGGCACAGGCAAGAAGTGAGAGAATAGAAAGATAAAGGACATTCTGGATATTTATTTTCCTCTTGTCTCCTTGTCAAGGGGCTAGCTATGATGCACTCCGAGAGGCACCACTCCCACTGCACAGATTCTTCTTGAGTCTCTCATCCTTCTTTATCACCTCTACCTCAACCTCTTGTCCAGACAGGCTCAGTGATGGTAGCAACTCGTTGGTTATCTTAGATCAGTTCCCTGGGAAATGGATACTGAGAGAATATTCCTACGGAGCAACTTTATTGGGATGTGCACTCGAGACGAAAGAACTTAGGAATAGACAGAGAGCAAGTTATTCTTTGATACTGAGGCAACCATGGCTTTGCTTTACAGCTGAGATGTCCTTTAAGAGAAGTTTGACTGGCAGTCAGCAGGCCGGGCCTTTGCATTCCCTGAGGACCTGCCAGTGATTGCGGGCTGCTCAAGAGAGGGGAATAACCTCAGATTAGGTAGATTTCTTTCACAGAGAATAATCTCTGTGAGTCCTCAGCCTCGCAGTTTCCATGGAAAGGGGAAGGAATGGATTATCATGGAGGACAGTTTTGGCCAAACACCATAACGTCCATTACATTCATCCCCTCTGCTTTTCCAGCTTTCACTGGTTCCTTTAATTTTGCCCAAACCTCTGTAAGTAATCCCTTCATTGCGCTCACTTTGCTTAAATCTTTTGAAGAAGCATCATTTTTCAGTCCAGATTTCTGACTCATAAAGTATTGCAAGAGAATGAGGTAACGAACATGTATTACTAAATACAGTGTCTATTGTTTATAAGAAGTTAAATTTCTTGAAAAGCTTCTCTGGTAGGTTTTGAAATTTCCACTTTCAAATACTGGTTTTATAACATTACTTTGCTCTTACTTTTGGATATTGGTTGGTTATTTAAAATGTGTTATTTGACTTTTGTGCTATGCTGTGATAAGTTGCTTCAGTCATGTCCGACTCTTTGTGAGCTTATAGGCTGTAGCCTGCCAGGCTCCTCTGTTCATGGAATTCTCCAGGCAAGAATATTGGAGAGGGCTGCCATTTTCTTCTCCCGGGGAATCTTCCTGATCCAGGGATCAAACCCATGTCTCTTATGTCTCCTGCATTGGCAGGCAGGTGTTTTTACCACTAGTGCCACACCTATTTGTGTAAAATAAAGACAGTGAGAGCACCTACCCCATAGGAATGCTATGTGGGTTACACAAAAATAATCAAATGACTAGAAATGTACCTGGCACACAGCAAACATCTGATAAAGCATCCAGATGATCCAATACTATCACCTATAATTTTTATTCAATCCTTCAAAAGCTATTTTATTAGATCATTTAACAGTTATAGTCTTAAATTTAGTATTATACCTAATTGTTATGGAGTTAAAATTGTTGAAATCCTTCAATAATCCATTTCCTGCACTGCTTTAGCGCAGTTTATTTATACCTCTGCCTCTTTTTAAATAAATGTCCCATTTCTCCCACACTTAAAGTTCATGAACTGGGCAAAGATATTCATAATTATACCATTATTCATAGGTAATTTAAAATATTTCATTTTATGCTATTAATTTTGTTTAGGAGAAGCTGAACTTTTAAAAATATCCATAAGGTCCTAAATTTATGAGAGTGTTTCGTTTGTTGTGTGGTAGTAAGGTTTTTATTGCTATTTTTCACCTGATTGATTTGGATCTTGCCTTAGAATGTGCTTGTGTTTAGTTGCTCAGTCGTGTCCCATTCTTTGTGACCCAAGAACTGTAGCCCGCCAGGTTCCTCTGTCCATGGGGATTCTCCAGGCAAGAATACTGGAGTGGGTTGCCATGCCCTCCTCCAGGTGTAATTCAACTCCAGTATGTAGTTATTGTTATTGCTTTTATTAATTTAAATCATTTCTTTAATACTTTTCTCCAACCAGAAATGAATAAGGTGGCCCACTGATGCTAATGTTTGTTCATTGCTCATATTTAACAAATTTGATGTGGCCTTTTTAATGTATGCATTTGAAAAAAGCTTGGCAAAAAGTAAGTTATTTGCCTTTCCCCTTATTTTCTGTTTGTGGCAAGAAAACTAGCATTTCCTTTATGATTTTAGCACAGGTGGCAATGTTGTTGTTGTTGTTATTGTTTGGTCGCTACATTGTGTCCAGCTCTTTTGCAATGCCAAAGACTGTAGCCCACCAGCCTCATCTGTCCATAAGATTTCTCAGGCAAGAATACTGGAAGGGGTTGCTATTTCTTTCTCTGAGGGATCTTCCCGACCCAGGGATTGAACCCAAGTCTCCTGTATTGGCAGGTGGATTCTTTACCACTGAGCCACCTGGTGACATTTATGTTCACATGAATCTAGCTATATGAACCTGAAAGGAGACATACAATTTTTGATTAAAGAAATCTAAATGAATCTATTCCTGCTTCCCATCTATCATTAAATGGGTTTGAACCTCTCAAAGGGGGAAAATTATTTTGAATATGCTATTTATATTTTTATTATTGAAGGCATCCTGATTATTTCATCTTTACTACTCTTTAAAAAATATCGATTGGAGGAGTGATATTTTACTGTATTAAGTTCACTATCCTGGAAAAAATCACAATCACAATTTTTCTCTGGCTAACAAATTTTCTATACAGAAGAAATATTTTTCATCACTGTGCCAAGCAGCTCTCATTAAACTTAATGGTGGCAGAGAACATTATGCTTAGACACTGGAAAGATAATGCAAGGGCATTAGTATGAAAATGGATTTTAGACCCATAACAAACAACTTTGCAGAGGAGTTATATATAACATAGAAATCCAACTTAAAGGCTGTTGAGTAACTCATAAAGCATTCACAAATGCTGTCAAATTCATATGCAGATTGAGGGCCATAAATGATCAGATCAACAAAACAGTAGAGAAAAGTTTGGGCAAGAAAATTAAACTCTAACTTAGTGTGGCTTTTTGTAATGACAGAGATACAGATTTTATTTTTATCATATATACGCCTTATGAATTATTTATTATTCTAATAAAATAACATAATTTTACAATTAAAAAATCAGAGACAATTTCATAGGATTAAGATGTTGCTCTTTAGATTGCATTTGGTTTTCATGAGCATTCTGATTTTGATTTGAATATTAGCTAGCCAACTGGGGCCTGACAAATACTAGAATATATTTAGTTCATCATTTAATGTGAAGTTTATTCAAATTTTACCTTCTGTGTAGGTATTTGTATGAATAGAACTTTTAACTCAAAGGCTACTGAGTATGGTAAAGTGAAAAAAAAAATGCTGTTGATTTGTCATTGTTGGGGACAATCATTTTTTAATCTAAGTAAAAGAACAGCCAGGAAGCTCCATGACATTCTGTTATTTCAGATAATGTAGGATTCAGATAGCCTCCTGAAGAGTATCCCATTGTGTGCCTAGAATTATTTGGCAATATCACTGCTGGTGATCCAAGTTTGTATAAAATTGGGCTCACTTTTCTAATAATATTTTCTTTCTTTCAATATGTTTGCATTATTTGGAAAACATAGTTCTTTTTAATCAATTTCTCTGTTCTTCTGTATTATGTAACCCCTTTTTGTTGTCTGTTTCTTTAGATTTGGGATACAAAATGACAACTTAAAATTTGAGCCATTTTTGTTAGTGATCCAGTGGCACTTATTCAAATGGGATCACTAGCATAGATGAATAATGTGTATACATTTGAAAATAGAAAGTCATAAAACATTAATGTATTTTGTATGTTTTCAGTATTATGAAATATTTTAATATTTCATTTTAATATTCAATATTATGAGGAATAAAAATCCATCAAGAATTTTCTCCTTGATCTCAGCCTATCTGAGAGTCCTTACGTCACACCATTGATCTAGACTATTCAAAGGCAATTAAGAATTAAGAATAGGCTAAATCATTTAAATATTCAAATTCATTCAGTAAAACAATTGTTAGGATATTGAAAATTAAGGGTATTTCATTCCATTATCATTGACCATGTGTCTACAGGACACTTAGTATAAAAACAAGTGCTATCTGCTTTGCAAATGCCTTCTTAACACATATACACAATAAGTTACATGTGCTTTAGATCTAGCACATAAGCCTAAATTTACATTTTTGTCATAAGGCATTTCTTACAAATCTTTGCTATGAAGACAAGTAGATTGATCTTTAGAATTCAGAATTAATTCATCTGCTCTAGAACCATTTGCATGATTCCACAACTTACACAAGTATCTCCTCCATTGCCCATACTCACTGAATGAAAAACTATTTAACCCATGGAAATGTTCATTTGTGAGACTGTATCTATACAGCAGGAGTTGGAAAACTATGGCTTCACAAGATAAATATACACTGTAGTTCAGTTCAGTTCAGTCGCTAAGTTGTGTCCATCTCTTGGTGGCCCCATGAACCACAGCACACCAGGCCTCTGTGTCCATCACCAACTCCTGGAGTCCACCCAAACACATCCATCAAGTCAGTGATGCCATCCAACCATCTCACCCTCTGGTGTCCCCTTCTCCTCTTGTCCTCAATCTTTCCCAGCATCTGAGAGAGTCAGTTCCTAGGCAGGTTGATAGGGAGTCTAGGGTTCCCCAAGGAGAGAGGGGTCTGGAATTCTCAAGGAGGAAGAAAGGACAATCTTTTTTTCTTTCTCCACATTCCTTAGGATTATATAACAATAATGTATCCTGCCTAAAGACAGTCTTTGGATTCAACCTTCTGTTATCTTAAAATGTTAATTATGGGAGTAGACCTGGTCTTTACAAGGATGTATCTTGCCTGAGGACAGTGTTATCTTAAAATGTAAATTATGGGAGTAGGTCTGATGAGGTCTTTACACCCTCCAGACATTCTTTGGATTATATAACCTCATTGTTAACACTAGCAAGCGGGTACTCTTTCTGCCCCCTTCTGATGCCTATGTCAGAAGCTTTCTCTATCTCCTTTATACTTTAATCAAACTTTATTACACAAAAGCTCTGAGCGATCAAGCCTCGTCTCTGGCCCCGGATTGAATTCTTCTCCTCCGGGGGCCAAGAATCCCGGTGTATTCACGTGATTCAACAACAACTTTTCACATCAGGGTCTTTTCAAATGAGTCAGCTCTTCACATTAGGTGTCCAAAGTATTGGAGTTTCAGCTTCAGCATCAGTCCTTCCAATGAATACCCAGGACTGATCTCCTTTAGAATGGACTGGTTGGATCTCCTTGCAGGCCAAGGGACTCTCAAGAGTCTTCTCCAACACCACAGTTTAAAAGCATCAATTCTTCGGCACTCAGCTTTCTTTATAGACCAACTCTCACATCCATACATGACCACTGGAAAAACCATAGCCTTGATACACACTCTAGTATATTTTTATAAATAAAATGTTATTGGAAAACAGTGACACCCATTTGTCTCTGTGCTTTCACACCACAATGGCAGTGGTGAGTAGATACAACTGAGAATATAGAGCTCTCAGAACCAAAAGTATTCTGGTTTGGCTCTTTTTGAAAAAAAATTAGCTGCTCCTTATATAAAGTGTTATCTCTTTCATTTTGAGAAGACAAATTTTAATCGATCAACACTTAAATGCACAGACATTTTAATGTCTAACCAAGCTTGCTGCATTTGGAGAATACACAATATTTCTAGAAAGCCAAAAAGATCACTGCAGCATGAAAAATCTCAAGGACAGATTTGTTTAGAAAATTAAAGTTTGCCTCACCTAATTCTACTTACAAAGAGAGTGTTGTTTTTAAGATTTTTCCAATTCAAATACACTGTGTAAATATGGAAACAATTTTTTCCTTTGTTTTCACTTTACTTTTTGCTAATCTGTTTTCATTATCTACTTTTCATTTCTATGTATACTTCTTTCCTATTAAATGAATGTCTTCATTTGCTGATTTTTTTTTTAATTCACAAACTTTCTCCTTCTTGGCATATATATTTATAAAATTATGAGGGTCTATACTTCTGTATGATTTATTAAATAGATACAGTTTCTGGCTGTAATTCTCCTTGTCATCTCAAAGAAAAGGACAGCAGGCAGCTTAGGGCAAACAGAACTCAAAAGTAGTACAAAAAGTTGTATGTGGCAGAGAATAGCTATCCCCAACCCCTCTTACACATCTGCTACAATGAAAATGACCATTAATCCTTCCAGTCCCCCCATCCCTACTCGTTCTCAGGGGCAGTGGTAATCTTAGGGAACTCACATTTCTGAGTTTTCACAGAGAAGCAAATTACTTTGTACACATCTTATATGCAGGCAGTCCATCAATATTGATTATGTCCTGTGTGCAGAATAAAATTCTAGAAGCTCAGGAATAGTTAAAAAAATCCTGAATTTATTGCCCCTGCCCTGGAGGAGATTATAATCTAAATGATGCTTTAGAAAAAGAGAAAAGCTCATTTTGTGGAAAAAAAAAAAAAAAAGTTTGACAACTTTGTTTTTGTAAAAGTTGTATAATTGGTTTACAGGCACTCAGGCTGTATTGCATCAGAAATCAAAACATCTAAATTGACAGACTCAATTTAGAAAAAGAAAACTTATAAAAAAAAAAAAAAGCCTATGGCATTTAGAAGACCTTTCATTTCCTCTTGTTATTAATCTGGAATTCCATACATTAGTAATGGCAGCAATACTAGTTTTAAGCTCTTTTGGAGATTTCTGTCAAACTTCCAGAAAATATGATAAAAAAAATGGTACACTCATATCACTTCTCTATTTCAGAAGAGTTTGAATTGTTACTAATGTTTGTATGCTATAGTAAATGTAATTGAAGCAGAAGTGGCAGAGATGTTTGAAAGACTCTCTTAAAATAATCTATAGCTCCTCCTAGGCTTTTCTAAATTGAAAACAACATGGTTACCACTACATATTTGCCACTGAGTATGAAAGTCTTGTCTCAGAAAATGAGATAGCAGTTTGATGCTCATAAATCAAGAGGCATCTACTTAAAAAAAAAAAAAAAAAAGTCATTGTGAGAGAACTTAAAAATACAGAGTATTTCATCTAGAATTGTTGTGACTCACACATTATCTTGGCATTCCAATTACACATTTTAATTTGACTAATTTGATTCCTTGGTTTGTTAGATCCCTGGAGAGAGACCTCTGCTTGGCTCTTTCCTGTGTGTTCCATTCCAAACACACATTCTCACTGTTGGAGTCCCTTTGCTTTTCCAGGGAATTATTTAGGGCAGAACTTTTTGCTTATATGACCCTATATGGTTTATGGAAAACAATGACCATTGAAATAGTCCAGCATGAATGGGGATTTTAGTTTTTTCCAAACATAACTCTCTATTGTCTCTCTTGTCTTGCTCATAACTATTTTAGCCTTTTCAGGCATGAATCAAGAACCAGGAGAGTCCTCATCTGCAGGGAACAGAAATGTGGCTAGTCATGTGGTTCAGTTGAAACCTCTTTACAGCTTCAGATAAGACACTTCTCACTCCCAAAGATGGTGGGGGTAATGAAGGAGCTCAGAGAATACTGCCTATAAATTAAATACATGAGTACATAAATAAATAAAAGCAGCATTTATTATAGTGTGATACCATAATGAAAACTTTAATTGCTTTAGCATTTCATTTCACATGCACATTCTGATTGTTTAGTACAACCAGAAAATGTAATTATTCAAGTTACAAGGAAAGGCTGGCTCTTTAGGCATGTGACCTGAGCAACCAAATGAGGCCCCATGATCAGATGGCTTCCATGTTTAGTTCAATGCTCTGCTATTTCCTTCTTGAAATTCTTGGCAATTTTATTTAGAACTTGTGTTCTGTAAGTGAAACTCAAAGGGACAAGATGTGTAAAATATGCATGTTCCCTGTTCCTGCATGCTCACTCAGTCGTATCCAACTCTTTGTGACCCCAGTGACTGACTGTAGCCCCCAAGGTTCCTCTGTCCATGGAATTTCCTAGGCAAGAATATTGGAACAGATTACCATTTCCTATTTCAGTCCCTTTTTCCCAATCTTCTTATTGTTTATAGCATTCATGATGCCTGAAACCCTCAGAACACTGCTGAATCAACAATGCCTTGGGATCCAGAGGGACTCAAAGCCAGAATAATGTAAAGCTGCAAGGCTGTAACACATATGACTAAGAAAGTGTGGACACAGAGCCATGCTGTCCATTTGAACTGGAACTTGCTTTGAAGACAGAAAGAAGGCAAATGGTCTAAAAGACAGAGATGATTCATGCTACTAGTCTATTAGCCAACCATTTGCAATGAAAAGTATAATGTAGAAAGAAAAGGAATAATAGGGCAAAATTTCCTTACTCAGTACACAGCAGGTTAAGGGTATTAGTAGGATGCCTACATATCTGGAAGTTAAATGTAAAGTTGGGTTGATTCTATGCAGCAAGTCCGCTGTTACGGTAGTAAAAATATGTGTATACACAAAATGTGAAATAGAAATTATGATATTTTGGTGATTCTAATGTAAGTCAAATACTCTTATTTTTGCATTTAATACCATCAAATAATATAATGATGAATGGAACAGTGTATTGTAATAATTTAAAATTTTTATTTTTTGTTTAAAATGACATTAAACGATGAAACAAAAACAAGTTTAGCATAGCAAATCAGCAAAAAGAATGTGGGAGAAAAGAAAAAACTTTACATTTCTGAACTGCTAATAGAAGTTTTTTCTAACTTTTGGACAAAAGATCCATATTTCCGTTAGCAATGGGTCCCCAAAATTAGGGCTTCCCTAGTGTCTCAGATGGTAAAGAATCTGCTTGCAGTGCAGGAGATCTAGGTTCAATCCCTGGGTTAGAAAGAGTCCCTGGAGAAGGAAATAGAAACCCACTCCAGTATTCTTGCCTGGAGAATTCCGTGGACAGAGAAGCCTAGCGGGCTATATAGTCCATAGGGTTGCAGAAGAGGTGGATATGACTGAATGACTAACACTTTTCACTTTCCTACAAATTATGTAGCTAGCCCTGGTAAACAGCTAATCAAAAACTGAGATAAAATCAGAGTAAGAGAAAAAACTCATGGATTCCCAAAGATGATTATTGTTCACTTCCTCATATATATCCTCTAGGGATTTTTTTCTTACACATGTAGTTCATCTTCTATTTGTCATATCCTTCTTTTAATAGAATTGTATGTTGCAAAAATAATATTCTTTTCACCTAAAGTGTTCTTCTTTCAATATCTGAAAGGTTTTCTTCCTTACCTCTTTCAGGTATTCATCCAAGTATCACCTTCAGAAAGACCTTGCCTGAACACCCTATTTCTCCAGCCCCTGCCACCACCAAGAGTCATGGCATTTTTATCTGCCCTTAATAACCATCTGACGTACTACCTAAATTTGCTTAATTAGTGTGCTGTTTGTCACTCTGTTTTTGTCTGTCTGAGCTGTTATAAAAGAATACCATAAACAAGGTGGCTTGTAAACAACAGGAATGTATTTTTCACAATTCTGAAGGTTGGAAAGTTTAAAAATCAAGGAGCTGGCAGAGTCGGTGGGCGATGAGGAATAGCTTTCTGCTTCCCAGATGGCCATTTTTTCCCCCTCTATGTTCTCACATGATAAAAAGGGCAAAGAAGCTCTCTGGAGTCTCTTTTTTAAGGGCATTGATCCTGTAATTGAGGGATCTACCCTAATGACCTAGTTACCTCCCAAAGTTTCTATCTCCAAACACCATTATTGGGGATCAGGTTTTAACAAAAAAATTTAGGGGTGAAACAAAAATTCAGCCTATTTTCACAAAAAAAGTCACTAACATATAATTTTTCCCTGACTTCCATGTTGATATTGGGTGTTACACATTTTTAATTGCCAAATTGATGGGAAAACATTTTTTTAAATTTTATTTTCAATTACCAGGGAAGATGAACATTTTTATATAGATACTATTTATAATTTTTTTTAAAATTGCCTTTTCATGTCTTTTGCCCATTTTTAAACATAAGCTATTTATATTTTTCTTATGACTTTCTAAGAGTTCTTAAATCTCATCTTCATGAATTTTAAATGATATAAATATATAAATACAAAAAATACATATTTCTAATTTGTCTTTTGGTTTTAAAGGTTTAAGTAATACTTTAAGAAAATTTTAAAAGTTTATATTACATTTTTTTAATTTATTAAAAATTTCTTTTTGTTATATGGTTTTAAACTGCTAGTGGAAACAGTGTCAGACTTTATTTTTCTGGCTCCAAAATCACTGCAGATGGTGACTGCAGCCTAGAAATTAAAAGACGCTTACTCCTTGGAAGGAAAGTTATGACCAACCTAGATAGCATATTCAAAAGCAGAGACATTACTTTGCCAACAAAGGTCTGTCTAGTCAAGTCTATGGTTTTCCTGTGGTCATGTATGGATGTGAGAGTTGGACTGTGAAGAAGGCTGAGCACCGAAGAATTGATGCTTTTGAACTGTGCTGTTGGAGAAGACTCTTGAGAGTCCCTTGGACTGCAAGGAGATCCAACCAGTCCATTCTGAAGGAGATCAGCCCTGGGATTTCTTTGGAAGGAATGATGCTAAAGCTGAAAGTCCAGTACTTTGGCCACCTCATGCAAAGAGTTGACTCATTGGAAAAGACTCTGACGCTGGGAGGGATTGGGGGCAAGAGGAAAAGGGGACAACAGAGGATGAAATGGCTGGATGGCATCACTGACTCGATGGAGGTGAGTCTGGGTGAACTCCGGGAGCTGGTGATGGACAGGGAGGCCTGGCGTGCTGCAATTCATGGGGTCGCAAAGAGTTGGACACGACTGAGTGACTGGTCTATCTATCTAGACATCACAATTATTTTCTCATCCATTTTACTTTGAAGTTTTTAATTTACTTAGATTTTCATCTCATGTTAGGTCAGAAGTAAGCATTAATTTTTATTTTTTCTCTAATGTTAGCTCAGTACCTTCATTTAATGCATAAAGTGAAGAAAAATAAAGAGCCTCTTGATGAATGTGAAAAAGGAGAGTGAAAAAGCTGGCTTAAAACTCAACATTCAAAAAACTATGATCTTGGCATCCAGTCCTATTACTTCATGCAAATAAATGGGGACAATGTAGAAACAGTGTCAGATTTAATTTTCTTGGGCTCCAAAATCACTGCAGATGGTGACTGCAGCCACTAAATTAAAAGACGCTTGCTGCTTGGAAGAACAGTGATGAAAAACCTAGACAGTGAATTAAAAGGCAGAGACATCACTTTGCCAACAAAGGTCCATATAGTCAAAGGTATGTTTTTTCCAGTAGTCATCTATGGATGTGAGAGTGGGACCATAAAGAAGGCTGAGTGCCAAAAACTTGATACTTTCGAACTGCTGTGTTGGAGAATACACTTGAGATTCCCTTGGACTACAAAATCAAACCAGTCAATCCCAAAGGAAATCAACCCTGAATATTCATTGGAAGGACTGATGCTGAAGCTGAAGCTCCAATACTTTGGCCACCTAATGTGAAAATTTGACTCATTGGAAAAGACCCTGACGCTGGCAAAGTTTAAGGGCAAGAGGAGAAGGGAGCGACAGAGGATAAGATGAGGCTTCACTGACTCAATGGACATTAATTTGAGCAAACTCAAGGAGTTAGTTAAGAACAGAGAAGCCTGGCCTGCTGCAGTTCATGGGGTAGGAAAGAGTTGGACACTACTTAGCAATTAAACAGCAATCTTCATTTTTATTAATGATAGTTCTTGTTATGAAACAAGCATTGTATCAGAACCCTAGATAGATTATTTAACTTTATCCTTAAACCAACCTCTGATTATTAGCATTTTACAGATGAATATAATGATGTGCACAGAGACTAGTTGTCAAATTATGTTTCCAGATTGCAGCATCACTGTTACCTAAGAAATGTTAGTATATGAGCCAAAGCCCAGACCTACTGAATCAAAAAATTGGGGGAAGGGAAGCAGCAATCTGTGTTTTAACTGTCCGTTGAAATGACTCTGATGCACTGGGCTACATTACTGGCCAAAGGATACAGTTAATAAGTGGAGCTGAGATGATTCAGTTCTTGCAATCTAATAGCAAATACTCAACCACTATACTAACCATCCTTCTATCAGAGCACATGCATTTTCACATTACCCACTTCATATTTAAGCATTGTTCCATATTTAATGCAGCATTCTCTGCAGTTCAACACCGTAGTCAGGGTGAATTTGAAACACTACTGTTCTCTTACACTTAAATTCTGTTATTTCAAGTCATAGACAATTCTTATTAACAGAGAAATCTCCTTTCACCTGGAGTGAATCATTGATCCTTCTTCAATGTGCTCTTCTTACCTGAATATTGTTTACATAGATATGATAGGAGTTTTTAGATTTCAATATAATGTATTAATATCTTCCTTTAAATGTAAATTTATTAGCAGAAGTATGAAGGAGAATGTGGGACCTGGAAGTGCAGTATTAAACACCTGCTTTGGAAGTTCCTAGAATCTTTTTCTTTCTAAACATGATTTAAGATTCTCCAAATTATAGTCAAAGACATTGTTTATTCCAACTAGCTGCCTCTAAAACCTACCTGATTTTAAAATAAAGTTCATGTGATAACAAAATTTAGACATGTCAAGTCTGTAAATCAGAAATGTGATTCACCCTTCTAAGGTAAGTTGCAGCTCTCCATAGAGCTAAATGAATAATTAAATAAAACCTAAAATAGTCAATGTGAGAGTAACTCAAATTAGTTTATCTTTTGTAATAATTATGTTTCAGACACTTGACTTCTACTGGGTATTTAGTATATATTTGATATTTAGGATAACTGAATTTACTTAACTAAAAGTATTTATTTGTTTATATTTAAAATATTTGGCTATCATTGCTTCAAAATAACAGATGCATATAAAATAAATATATATTTATATTTCACAATGAACGATCGACAATATGAAATAAAATAGAAAATATATGATTTTTGGAGTATTTCATTCCTAACTTCTGCATTTGTTGTTGTTGTTGTTTAGCTGCTAAGTTGTGTCAGACTCTTTTGTGACCCCAAGGACCATGGCCCTCAGGCTCCTCTGTCCATGGGATTTCCCAGGCAAGAACACTAGAGTGGGTTGCCATTTCCTTCTCCATGGGTTCTTCCTGATTCAAGGTTTGAACCTGTGTCTCCTGCATTGCAGATGAATTTTATACCAATAAACCACAAGAGAAGCTCAATTTTTGCATATACATGTTAATTATAATAGTCTATTTCAGTTATCATCATATTAAAATGAAATTATCTAAATCATTATGTAGTTCTAAATAATTATTTTATGCTAATAAATCATTTCTTTAAATTGGTATACTATAATTGACAACTGTAGGCTATATATTTTTGGATATCTGAATTATTCAAAATGATGTATTCTATTGTGTAAATTATCTTTTTTATTAAGTATTTCAATGTAATATTTCAAAAGCTTTATATTTAAAACTTTTTTATTGTACTATAGGAAGTGTACTCAAATTGAAAAATTATAGTAAAACAAGCTTTAGCAAATTCAGACTGACCTCTATTTGAACTGAAATCAATCCACCACTTCATTTAGTTAAGTACTTCACAAATTTCTGACATTAAATGTACATGTATAGACTATCTTTAATAGAAAAGTAATCATTTGATTGCATCATATAAAGAAAGGACATTGAAGCTCTTACTAGAGCTGCCATAACTTTACAATTTGAACACCGAATTTTAAACTTCAAGTGTTTTGAATTGTCGTAGCAAATCATTAACTTATCTGTTTTATAATAGCTAATAATAGCAAGTTAGTTATTAATATA
Source organism: Bubalus kerabau (assembly GCF_029407905.1). Taxonomy (NCBI): domain Eukaryota; kingdom Metazoa; phylum Chordata; class Mammalia; order Artiodactyla; family Bovidae; genus Bubalus; species Bubalus kerabau. The sequence goes on along the minus strand of NC_073629.1, from coordinate 65,442,524 downwards.
TATTTCTATATATAAAAATATATAAATTTTATATATTTTATAAATTTTATATTTTATATATTCTATATATTTCTATATATGTGTATTAGTAGCTCTTAATAGACCCATTACTTCAATTCAAAACATATAGAAAATATATATATATGCATATATGAATGCACAAGTATGTAGGTATTAAAATGTATATATGCATGCATATATTTGTATATGTATACACATATTATTTTATATATACACATTATACTTTACATATATATGAACTGCATGAAAAATCAGCTTTGAGGATTATATGCATATAATCATATGCATATATTTACATAATGTATATATGTTTATATATACAGTACATAAAATTTTCATAGTTGTAACCAACCTAGCTCTTTGAATCTTTTTCCTTCAGAAAAATTCAAAGGGTAAACTTCATATTGGAATTTAAAGACATAATTTTTATCTTATTTATAAATTTTACTTTAATACTCACATTTAAAATATTAGAGCTCTCAAAATATGTTTTTCATAAATTGTAAAGCAAATCCTCCAACATATATATAGTAAGCACATGCCAAAATATAGTTAAATCATTGAGGGACCAAGAAAAATGGTAAAGCTCATTTATATAGTCCATTAGTGCCAGGGTCCAGCCCCGGCTGATCCAGGGTATTCGAAGGAGAGACGGCTAGGCGACCTATTCAAATGTTAATTAGAGATAATAAAGAGGAATAGAATGAGGATAGCTCAGTAGGAAAATTCAGTGGAGAAAAGAAGCTGAGTGGCTTGGTTTACGCGGAAAATCAATATAACCCGTGACACCAGGTTAGCTCTGACCACGGAGGCCGCAGGCGCCCTCTCGAATAGCGGAAGGTGCCCCACCTTAGACACCTTCTCGAGTGGGTCTTAGAAGCCCAGGCAAATAAATGGTCGCAGAGGACATCCACGCTCCAGATGGACACTCAGCTAGAAGTTAAAGGGAAGAATGACATGGGGAGACCAAGCGTTGGTGAGCAAGGCCCCTAGCTTTATTTTCAACAGGGGCTTTTATACCCTAAGTTACACATAGAGGACAATAGGGGATGCAAAGTCAGCAGTCTTTGATGCTTATCAAAAACCAGGGTTTCTTTCCTGCAGATTTATCGTATACAAATGGTTTAGGTGATTTACATCATCTTCTGGCCAGAGGCCTATTAACATTTTATGACTCTTGACAAGGACTTATCAACAAAGACTTATTTTCTCTAAGAGTAATTATTTTAAGGTTTGGCGCCATCTTTCGAAGATAAGATTACGTTCCTATAGGGTGGATGTGTAATGGGTTTACAAAGGAAAGAATTTATTACCTTAAGGGTCTAAAGTTACTAACACCAAGGCCACTACTTATTTTTTCTACATACCAACTATATTAATTAATGCACATTCAAGGATACAATTCAGGGGATGTGAAAACTTGGCAACAAACATTGGCTCATCAATGAAATCTTTTACTAGTTTTATTCTGACAGCTTCTAATTCTCTGAGAGGCTCTAAGCTATTTGAATATCTTAAGCTTCCCGTGCCTCTGGAGGCTGGGAGACTGTAAACAATCGTATGCATAGCTGTAGATGTCCGGGTAAACTTGTCAGGCGAGTTAGAGAGCCATCTGAGGGGTTTGGATTTAAACACTCCTAATTGCCCAGGAACTTTATTAATTGGAGCTGTAAGTTAACTCTTTGACAGAGAGAGTGAGATGGTGGTGGGGGACAGCCCCCAGTAAAGTCAGAGGTGAGAGCACAAAGCAATAAAGTAGGCAGACTCTGGTTTTTGGGGGGTAGATGCTCGAGAATATCCGGGGGCACTCCCGAGGCTCGATCCCGCCTTTGCGTATGCCGAGCCCCCTTCCTCATGACCTTTGTCACGAGTGGAATGTCTCTCGCCGGCTCCCGGCACATTAGGACTCAAATAAACTTGCTATGTTAGTGACAATATTGGTTAATCTAGAGCCAATAAAATATAACATTAAGTTATCTTTCCTACCAGGTAGTAGTAATTTGCCTTTCTCTGTGAATGCTCAGTCATATCTGGCCTTTTGAGACTCCATGGACTGTAGACCACCAACTTTCACTGTCCATGGAATTTCCCAGGCAAAATACTGGAACAGGTTGCCATTTTCTACTCTAGGGGGTCTTCCTGACCCAGGGATAAAACCTGTGTCTCCTGCATCTCCTGCACTGGCAGGTGGATTCTTTACCACTGAGCTACATGGGAAGTGCAATCTGCCATGTTATAGGCAAAAATCTACACATTTATATGCAACTTCTCAGACTTAGTTCAGTTCAGTTCAGTCGCTCAGTTGTGTCCGACTCTTTGCGACCCCATGAATCACAGCATGCCAGGCCTCCCTGTCCATCACCAGCTCCCGGAGTTCACCCAGACTCACGTCCATCGAGTCAGTGATGCCATCCAGCCATCTCATCCTCTGTCGTCCCCTTCTCCTCCTGCCCCCAATCCCTCCCAGCAGCAGAGTCTTTTCCAATGAGTCAACTCTTTGCATGAGGTGGCCAAACTACTGGACTTTCAGCTTCAGCATCATTCCCTCCAAAGAAATCCCAGGGCTGATCTCCTTCAGAATGGACTGGTTGGATCTCCTTGCAGTCCAAGGGACTCTCAAGAGTCTTCTCCAACACCACAGTTCAAAAGCATCAATTCTTTGGTGCTCAGCTTTCTTCACAGTCCAACTCTCACATCCTTACATGACCACTGGAAAAACCATAGCCTTGACTAGACGAACCTTTGTTGGCAAAGTAATGTCTCTGCTTTTGAATATGCTATCTAGGTTGGTCATAACTTTCCTTCCAAGGAGTAAGTGTCTTTTAATTTCATGGCTGCAATCACCATCTGCAGTGATTTTTCTTAATAGTCCTTAATTTTCATTATAAATAATCTACAAATATTCTCACAAAAAGCTTAGTGTCATTTTTTGTTGGCCAGAATGATTTATATAAGCACAGCAAAAAAGTTAGTCATACAAGCCCTATGTAGTATACCCTTACAACAGATACAGACTCATAAAACATGGAACAATTATTAAGACAGTTAATTTCCATTTGGAAATTTTTTGAAGAATCTAGGATTGCAGTTTTAGTGTTGTCTGTTATTCTAGAGATTTCTCTTCAATCTCTCTTATTGGTTCTTTATTATGGATTCTCAGAGACCAATCCTCCAAAATTCATCTTCACAGATTTCATTTACAGTACCTAAGATAATTTTAGAATAAATCTCTCTGAGGTTCTCCTAGGTCCTAGTTTTCAGCCTGTGAGAAAATATCCTTTATTGCCTGGAAGGCCTGGAACCCATAAACCATAGACTATTACTGGACCTGTGTCCTAGGAGGGTTTTGTAGGCTTTGCTTCCATATATGAAGAATAATATTGTACCTTAATACTGGGATTATCATACATGGTCAAAGAAAAAATCAAATAAAAGTTATGACTGGTTTTACAATTTGTGCATACTGGTTATACATTCTACTCTTTAGAGTAGAATGACAATTATTATTAAAGTTATGAAAATAACTGTTGCCTTTAAAGTAAAGGGACTTAGTTAAAGTATGTTTCTGAATTTTGAGAGGTCAGAAAAAAATATATTATGTAAAGAATATTTTACTAAACATTTTGCAAAACTATGGTCTGTTGGATATAGACTTAGATCAAGAAAAAAGATTTCTTATCTGCTTATCAAAACAGAGCAGTGAATATATAACAACCACACCATTAGGCTTTCACTTAAAAAGTAACCACAATTAGGTTTTTATAATGATTTATTTGCTTCTTCTTAATTAATTCCTGTTCCACTGGTTTTTGGGCCAGCAGGCCATTCTTATGAGTCATCTGTTTCTCAACTAAAAAGAAAAGAATTCTGACTCATTTCCCACTACAGTCTCACAGTTTGCTAAGTAATGACAACTCAGAAGCTCCAATACATAAGTCTTTTCCTTGATATAAGAGTAGTGAAGAATACCTCTCACAGTTTTTTGGGTTTTTTTTTTTTTTTTTTCATTTTTTCCATGAGGCCTTGAGATTGTCCTTCATTGTTGAAAACTCAACAAAACTAGTTTGTAGCAGAACCTGCAAGTTAGCATGTGGGGAAAATAGAAGCAAGTTGTTGATAATATGGTGAACAAAAGTTATTTCATTACAGTATCCAGCAGTATGAGAATGAACAAGATTGTTTTGAAGTGAAACAAATAACTCTTTTCTAAGGAATCGATCAGTGTTTTCCATTGAGGGTAAGAACACATTATGGACAATGAAGGCATTGACACAGCTCCAAGGAAATCAATACATCTTACAAATGATAAAATCTTTTAAACATATTTATATTAATAGCAAATTAGTTGTTATAAAGGAAAGGCTAATCTTCACTTTTCATCTGACATCTCTTCCTTGGAGACCATACTAGAGTTTAGGCAATTAACAAATAAGCATCCAAAATATGTGTAATTATTGTTAGCATCCTCCTTTTATAAGGTAAAAGAAAAAAATAATTATGATGTTGCAAACAGCCATTTGTGAAGAATAAAGATAACTTTGAATTGATTTAAAAGACATCTTAAAATTATATATTTTTTTCTGAATTTAGGATATGATCTTAATATGGAAATAGCAAAACAATTATTAAAGTTATGGTCATTTAAGTTAGGAACATAGATGCTTGAGAATAATTAACAATTTTACCTTAATCACATATTAACCAGAGGGACACTATAATATTACTAAAGAAATAGAACATAATGTGAATTAAATGAATCATGGCTCTTTCTGAAGAAAGGAATATTCCTTGCTTGTCTTAAAAATGATAAGAGCAAGTCAGTGTAAACCACAGAAAATTATCTCAGGGAAATACTGAGTCTATATTATGTGGGAAGAATATTCAAAAGGTAAAAATCGCAATTTATTACTATTTGTTAAGAGAAGACTAAGCACTCTAAGACTACTTAATCATATTATCCATGAGAAAACTAAAATTTTAGTTTTGCTTTAATATAACTTTTAGCCATAGAGAATTCACAGAATTATTTTTAATGAGCAAACCCTCAAGACTGAGTCAACTTTAATATTTGAATACATTTTACTGTTTCTCTGCAGATTCAATGGTTACAATAATTGTGTATTAGTTTTCATGGGTTGCCATAGCAAATTACTACAATTAGGTAGCTTAAAACAACAGAAATTTATTCTCTCAGAGTTCTTGAGGTTAGAGTGTATAAGTAAGGCCATGATTCCTCTGAAGCTCTAAGGGAGGATCCTTCTTTACCTTTCTAGTTATTTGTAGTCCTAGGCATTCCTTGGCTTGTGGCAGCATGATTCCAATATCTGTCAGGATCTTAATCCTTATGAATATCCCTCTCTTTTTTTTTTTATTTTATTTTATTTTTAAACTTTACATAATTGTATTAGTTTTGCCAAATATCAAAATGAATCCACCACAGGTATACATGTGTTCCCCATCCTGAACCCTCCTCCCTCCTCCCTCCCCATTCCGTCCCTCTGGGTCGTCCCAGTGCACCAGCCCCAAGCTCCAGTATCGTGCATCGAACCTGGACTGGCAACTTGTTTCATACATGATATTTTACATGTTTCAATGCCAATGAATGTCCCTCTCTTCACCTGGTATTCTTCCTCTCTCTTCTTGTAAGGACAATAGTCATAGAGCATTAGGACCCACCCTAATGATCTCATCATAATCCGATTACATCTGCAAGGACTCTATAGTTCAGTTCTGTTGGGTGCTCAGTTGTGTCTGACTTTTTGCAACCCCATGAACTGCAGCACGCCAGGCCTCCATGTCCATCATCAACTCCTGGAGTTTACCCAAACTCATGTCCATTGAGTCGGTGATGCCATCCAACCATCTCATCCTCTGTCGCCCCCTTCTCCTCCTGCCCTCAATCTTTCCTAGCATCAGGGTCTTTTCAAATGAGTCTACTCTTCTCATCAGGTGTCCAAAGTATTGTAGTTTCAGCTTCAACATCAGTCCTTCCAATGAGTCCTTCCATCTCCTATAGGATGGACTGGTTGGATCTTCTAGCAGTCCAAGGGACTCTCAAGAGTCTTTTCCAACACCACAGTTCAAAAGCATCAATTCTTCTGTGCTCAGCTTTCTTTATAGTCCAACTCTCACATCCACACATGCCTACTGGAAAAACCATAGCCTTGACTGGATGGACCTTAGTCACATGTACAGGTAGATAAAGAACACAACTCACACATAACAATCTGTTATCAGTCAGGTCAGTGGCTCAGTTGTGTCTGACTTTTTGCGACTCCATGGACTGCAGCACACCAGGTTTCCTTGTCCATCACGAACTCTCTGCTGCTGCTGCTAAGTCGCATCAGTTGTGTCCGACTCTGTGCAACCCCATAGATGGCAGCCCACTAGGCTCTGCCGTCCCTGGGATTCTCCAAGCAAGAACACTGGAGTGGGTTTCATTTCCTTATCTAATGCATGAAAGTGAAAAGTGAAAGTGAAATCACTCAATAGTGTCTGACTCAGTTACCCCATGGACTGTAGCCTCCCAGGCTCCTCCATCCAGGGGATTTTCCAGGCAAGAGTACAGGAGTGCGCTGCTATTGCCTTCTCGGTCACCAACTCCCGGAGTTGCTCAAACTCATATCCATTGAGTTGGCGATGCCATTCAACCATCTCATCCTCTGTCATCCCCATCTCCTCCTCCTCCTCAATTTTTTCTCATCATCAGGGTCTTTTCCAATGAGTCAGCTTTTGCATCAGGTGGCCAAAGTATTTGAGCTTCAGCTTCACATCAGTCCTTCCAATGAATATTCAGGACTGATTTCCTTTAGGATTAACTGGTTTGAATTCCTTGCAGTCCAAGGGACCTCTCAACAGTCTTTTCCAACACCACAGTTCAAAAGCATCAATTGTTTGGTGCTCACCCTTCTTTATGGTCCAACTCACATCTATACATGACTACTGGAAAGACCATAACTTTGACTAGACAGACCTTTATCGGCTAAGTAGTGTCTCTGCTTTTTAATATGTTGTCTAGTTTGGTCACAGCTTTTCTTCCAAGGAGCAAGTGTCTCTTAATTTCATGTATGCAGTCACCATAGGCTTCAGTGATTTTGGAGCCAAAAAAATAAAGTCTGTCCCTGTTTCCATAGTTCCCACCACCTATTTGCCATAAAGTGATGGGACGGGATGCCGTGATCTCAGTTTTCTGAATGTTGAGCTTTAAGCCAACTTTTTCACTCTCCTCTTTCACTTTCATCAAGAGGCTCTTTAGTTCTTCTTCACTTTCTGCCATAAGGGTGGTGTCATCTGCGTATCTGAGGTTATTGATATTTCTTCTGGCAATCTTGATTCCAGCTTGTGCTTCATCTAGCCCAGCATTTTGCATAATGTACTCTGCATAAAAGTTAAACAAGCAGGGTAACAGCTTTTACATACTACTTTCCTAATTTGGAACCAGTCCATTGTTCCATGTCCAGATCTAACTGTTGCTTCTTGACCTGCATACAGATTTCTCAAGAGGCAGGACAGGTGGTCCCGTATATCCATCTTTTGAAGAATTGTCCACAATTTGCTGTGATCCGTACAGTCAAAAGCTTTGGTGTAGTCAGTAAAGCAGAAGTAGATGTTTTCTGGAACTCTCTTGCTTTTTCTGTGATCCAATTGATTTTAGCAATTTGATCTTGTTTCCTCTGCCTTTTCTAAATCCAACTTGAACATTTGGAAGTTCATGGTTTGTGTACTGTTGAAACCTGGCTTGGAGAATTTTGTGCATTACTTTCCTAGCATGTGAGATGGGTGCAATGGTGCAGTAGTTTGAATATTCTTTGGCATTGCCTTTTTGGGATTGGAATGAAAACCTACCTTTTCTAGTCCTGTGGCCACTGCTGAGTTTTCCAAATTTGCTTGCATATTGAATGCAGCACCTTAACAGTATTATATATGATAGACAGAGTGCCTAAAGAACTATGGATGGAGGCTCATGACTTTGTACAGAGGCAGTAATCAAGACCATGCCCAAGAAAAAGAAATGCAAAAAAAGTCAAAATGGTTGTTTGAGGAGGACTTACAAATAGCTGAGAAAAGAAGAGATGCTAAAGGTAACCAAATGGTTAAACCACAAAAATATGATGCTCAACCACAGATGTTACATATGAAGAATGACTTTTTAACATTAGTCAGCCAGCAAGAGAATAAACGTTGCCAAGAGCTAGAAGCAAACACAAAAACAGAGAGAAAGAGAAATTTGGAAAATGTGAATTTCCACTGCAACTTGGGAACTAATGCAAAGTCCAAAGGGCAATGAAAGTGCACTGGAGATCTTTTATCTTTTAGATCATAAGGTCTATTTCTCGAGCAATTAAGCTTAATTACCTCAAGCAAGAGAGTCTACTTACACCTTGTAAACTGGCAAGGTATAACTTTCATTGTCAAAATCATGTCTCTCATACAAATATAATGAGCAAATATCAAAGATGTATTTGATTCATTAATGAGGGAACTTGTTGGAGGGTAAAGTTGATTCAGTACATTTGAGACACAGGAATTTTTCATAGTTAGTTGGAAAAGAGATGCTGAAATAAATTTGCTAAGTTAGGAACAAAATGGTTTAATGTTCTACATGTCAATAATACTTTAAATTTTGTTTATTTTTTATCAGACAAATTAATTTCTTCTCTACCAGACAACAATATACAAGTTAATAGTAAACTTAGCACATTCTAGGCAATCAGTACTAAACAGCAGTAAAAAGTGTTATTTCCCTAGAGAATTAAATAACCCTGGGTAAGCCTGTCATACAATGTTTCAGTGCAATATTAATGACACATAGTCATTTTCTGCTTCATTTCCTTGTTTGGATTATTTTTCTTAACAGATCTTTGAGATTTATTATAGAAAGAGATTTGGAAGTTTTTTAATTGAAATGAGATAAATGAATCAAATTTGGGCTTTTTATGTAAGAACAAATAGGTCTTAGAACTTTGGATAGTGATAAAGGGATTATATTACAGTGTAACTGTTTATTACTCATGATCTTTAGAGTTTATACTTACATTTGAGCAGTTTATTTTTCTTTCACTGTTTGTTTTACATATTGCTTCACAGTTTATTGCAAGTTTAGGTGTTACCCTTTGGCAATTAAAATGATATTTAAAATGACAATACTATTAAGAAAGTCAATATACATCTTTAACTTAGTTTCTGAAAATAAATATGAAAACACTGAAGAAGGTATATTAAATTCTAAACTGCTTTTGGAGTATTAGTCACATAAATTTTATTTTTGAGTCCTAATTGTGAATATAGAACTCTAAAATAATTATTTATAAGAATATAACACAAAACAATAATAAATTATTTTAATTTATGCTTTCTGTGAACAGAATGGGTGCTGGAATTCTGAAAGGGTTCAGATAAATGGGCTTCTTCTCTTCTTTTGCATCTATATCTAGAATCAGGCTTATGAGGAGAACAGAAGATATTAAGAAGAGATGGCAAGAATACACAGAAGAACTGTACAAAAGAGAGCTTCATGACCCAGATTATCACAATGGTGTGAACACTCACCTAGAGCCAGACATCCTGGAATGTGAAGTCAAGAGGGACTTAGAAAGCATCACTACAAACAAAGCTAGTGGAGGTGATGGAATTCCAGTTGAACTATTCCAAATCCTGAAAGATGATGCTGTGAAAGTGCTGTACTCAATATACCAGCAAATTTGGAAAACTCAGCAGTGGCCACAGAACTGGAAAAGGTCAGTTTTCATTCCAATCCCAAAGAAAGGCAATGCCAAAGAATGTTCAAAGTACTGTACAATTGCACTCATCTCACACACTAGTAAAGTAATGCTCAAAATTCTCCAAGCCAGGCTTCAGCAATACATGAACCGTGAACTTCCAGATGTTCAAGCTGGTTTTAGAAAAGGCAGAGGAACCAGAGATCAAATTGCCAACATCTGCTGGATAATCGAAAAAGTAAGAGAGGAAAAACATCTATTTCTGCTTTATTGACTATGCCAAAGCCTTTGATAATAATAAACTGTGTGGATCACAGTAAACTGTGGAAAATTCTGAAAGAGATGGGGATACCAGACCACCTGATCTGCCTCATGAGAAACCTGTATGCAGGTCAGGAAGCAACAGTTAGAACTGGACATGGAACAACAGACTGGTTCCAAATAGGAAAAGGAGTATGTCAAGGCTATATATTGTCACCCTGCTTATTTAACTTCTATGCAGAGTACATCATGAGAAACGCTGGGCTGGAAGAAGCACAAGCTGAAATCAAGATTGCTGGGAGAAATATCAATAACCTCAGATATGCAGATGACAACACCCTTATGGCAGAATATGAAGAGGAACTAAAAGCCTCTTGATGAAAGTGAAAGAGGAGAGTGAAAAAGTTGGCTTAAAGCTCAACATTCAGAAAACTAAAATCATGGCATCTGGTCCCATCACTTCATGGGGAATAGATGGGGAAACAGTGGAAACAGTATCAGACTTTATTTTTTGGGGCTCCAAAATCACTGCAGATGGTGTTTGCAGCCATGAAATTAAAAAATGCTTACTCCTTGGAAGGAAAGTTATGACCAATCTAGATAGCATATGCAAAAGCAGAGACATTATTTTCCCAACAAAGGTCCGTCTAGTCAAGGCTATGTTTTTTCCAGTGGTGATGTATGTATGTGAGAGTTGGCCTGTGAAGAAAGCTGAGCGCCGAAGAATTGATGCTTTTGAACTGTGGTGTTGGAGAAGACTCTTGAGAGTCCCTTGGACTGTAGGAGATCCAACCAGTCCATCCTAAAGGGGATCAGTCCTGGGTGTTCATTGGAAAGACTGATGCTAAAGCTGAAACTCCAATACTTTGGCCACCTCATGTGAAGAGCTGACTCATCAGAAAAGACCCTGATTCTTGGAGAGATTGAGGGTAGGAAGAGAAGGGGACGACAGAGGATGAGATGGCTTGATGGCATCACCAACTCAATGGACATGAGTCTGAGTGAACTCCGGGAGTTGGTGATGGACAAGGAGGCTTGGCGTGCTGCAATTCATGGGGTCACAAAGAGTTGGACACGACTGAGTGACTGAACTGAACTGAACTGATCTTAGGGGAAGAGGTAGAATCAGCATGTCAAATTTATGCTCTCGGTATGCCCGGTTCCTGAGTCTCTCTGAGGTAATTTCTGTCCATCTGCAGGTGGTTTACAGACATATGTCTAAATTTTAAATACTCTGTATCACATATTCCAGGAAGAAATAAATATTGTATCTTTTATTTATATCTGGTGGGTATCTTATCAAGTGTTTCTAATAATGTACATATACCTTTACATCTAGAAAATTAATCCCATGCAAAATAGCCAGATTTAATCTCTTTTAAAAGTAAAAATATTTGACTTTAATTGTCATATAATCATCTAAGCCTTAAGATATGCAGTTTATTATTTCAATTTTTATTGATAAGAAAATCAAAGTTAGTAATGATTAAAGGACTTACCTGATGTCACCAAACTTGTCAGTTGGATGGGGATTTCACCAGGATCTTTCTTACTATTTGCAATGTAGGAGTCTCAGGAGGTGTGGGTTCGATCTCTGGTTAGGGGAGAGCCCCTGGAGGAGGGCATGGGAAACCCACTCCAGTGATCTTGCCTGAAGAATCCCATGGACACAAGAGTCTGGTGGGCTTAGCTCCATAGGGTTGCAAAGAGCCTGGACATAACTGAGCGACTTAGGACACATGCATACTTCCTTAAATTACTAACACTTGCACCACTGTAAAACCTCTTGGAGGTTACCTCTGTTTCTGCTATTCTTAACTATATTCTTCCTGACAATATTCTATATAATAGTCAAAGATATGTTTTTAATTCCACAGTATCTAATTATATTTGAAATATGATTCAAACTGTAGTATGGCCTATAAGGCAATACTTAATTTGGTTTTTGCCTATCTAATGGTTCCATCTCTTTCATTTTCTCTTTTTTTCCACTCAAAACTCATCCTTCTCCCCCTCCCCCCTCAAAAGGACTTCTTTTTACTTCACACATGCCTTTTGGTTTCTGAACTTGCTGTTGCTTTTGAAATTGTCTCCTCCCAGATCTTTACATAACAGGCTCTTTCTAATTTCTCATCGTCTGCTTAAATGATCTTTTGACCACACTATTTAGCACAGTCCTCTGCCTCATCAATCTCCATCCAATTAGTTTCTTTAAAACGTGACATGACTCATTAATTCAACAATACTTGTTAAGTACTTATAGTGCCTAGGACTCTCCTAGACATTGGGATATGGCAGTAAATAAAGTAGACATAAATTCCTGGCTTCATAAAACATTCATTCTGGTTGGAGAAGACAGCCAATAAACAAATAAGTAAAATCAATGTTATCTCAGTAGTGATAAGTGTTATATAGAAAAAAATATATATATAGTAAGAAGACAGATTGAAGGTGTTGGACAATAGGAACAGTATGGCAATTTAAAATAGATTTTCAGGAAAAGCCTCTTTGAGAAGATGGGATTTGAGCCATCTTGAAGAAGCTGAGAAAGTGAGCTATGCTTATATTTGCAGGAAGAAAATTCCAGGTGCATGCTTTGACATTCCTGAAATATATTTACTATTAACAGTCTTTCTCCTACATTAGGCTCTAGTTCCATGAAATCAGGGACCTGTCTGGTGCTTTTTAGAGTCTAGAATAGTGTCTGCTGCATTAGATACACTTTAATATCTAACAATATTCTTCTGTTTGCTTTCAGTGCATATTTTCAGTAATGAAATATTTTTGGATTATATTTTTAACACCTAGCATATTGGATTAGTGTCATCAGGGAAATGACACCTAAACTCTTTTCCTGGTCTGACGTCTTACATATGCATTCTTATTATACTTCGGTACTCATATTGTCTTACACTTGAAAGCTTTCAAATTTCTCTGCCATTTTTCTAACCACTTATCCAGGCTCATAAAATCTCCCTAGTTTATAGTCATTAACTTGATATTTTGCTACCTGTCTAGAAGTTTAGTGTTATTTTCAAAATTATGAATCTTATTATGTATTTCCTTTATATGGCATGCATATAGATATTAAATGTGACTGGGTCACAACAAAGTGTCATCTTGAGGCCCATATATTCCTACTTTTTATCTATACTTTCCATACTAATCCATGGAAAAATGGGACTGGACCGCTAGACCTCTTAATTTCATCTTATGTTTTTCTTTGTATAGAACTTTGACAAAAACTGTGTAATTTATTTCTTTCTTTCCCTTTCACTTCCCATCCCCCAGTGTGCCAGCTTATTTCAATTTTTAATATTAATGATGCTTGCCAAATTATTCCCTCCAAGTCTCTTTCATCTTAGCCAACATTTTGATTATTCTTATACCAGGAAGTATCATGAATCCAACCAGACTAAAATTCCAGTTAGATCAAAATAAAGATTTTCAGTGCCAAAGTATTCCTACATATGTATCATAAACCTTTAATCCTCAATTTGGTTGTAGAGAAATCTGAACATCATGAAGAATACAAAGAATTGTAAATAATTTTGTTGGATTTCTTCTGACTCTCCTTTTTTAATCTTTTTAGGGGCATTTCTTGCATACCAATAATTTTCCCTTTCTTTCCCTTATAAAGGCAGCAATACTCTAATTAGGAAGCTATTTGCATTTGCTGGATCTAAATATGTCTTGGTAACAAAACAAAACAGAACAAAAATCAGACAGCTCAATTCAGAGTCTACATAAACCTGGCAAGAAGACAAATTTCCCATTTTTGCACTGAGTGAGGAACTCTGCCTTACCTGCAGAGATCTTGTCGAGATATAGCAAGTAGCTGGCAGAGCGTATGCTTTGCTGGGTGTCTTTGAGTTACCTGTGGTGCAGGGAGTCTGAATCACCCTCCCAGCCTCCTGTGCATATTTTACAGATGCTGCTATACATGCTTCCTGGAGTCCTCAGGAGTGTTTGAAATTCAGAGGCTTGGCAAGGCATACTCATCTGATGCTTGCTTATTTAATCTTGCCGAAAGGGGTGATTCTTGGAAAGTGTGAAAATACCTTACCAAGCTACATCAACAGATGTATAGTAACTGAAACTCATTTTAAATACCTAAGGGGATTCATTCTCTTGACATACATTTAACTCCCATTATGATTAATGGAAGCATTACATGATTTACAGCATGCTCCTGACTTTAGAGGGCTGATGTCTGTAGAGGAAAGAACCATCAACAGATTTATGAACTTTATTCACATTTCTACTATTGTGGAAAATAATTTCTTAGCTTACCTTCCACTCATGACTTGATTATAAGTATCACTATATTCATCCATATTGACAGAATGTCAGGGTTTGCAATAAATTAAAACAAACAAACAAACAACAACAAAAAAACTCCTAATCTAATTAGAAAATTTCAACATAAGATTATTCACTGTCAGGTATTAATGACTGTAATGAAAGCAGAAAATTTTACCTAAAGCAAATGATTAGACTCAGCAACACACTCAATGGCTTGACTAGTTTGTCTTCCCTTTCTTCTACATTAACATTTGTATGAACTTTAGCAGGAGCTACCTAATTCTTTATATATTTTTTAAACAAATAAAAAAAATTCTTTTTAAAAATACGTTAAACAACATATTTTTTATATGTTGTGTTTTTAATTCTTTTTATGTTTTTTCACGTGAGGCTTTTTCCTACACACTTATCAGAAAGCCTCTATTTGATAGTGGGCTTAGGAGTTGAAGATTGGAGTTTTCCTTGTATACATCCTGAATTTAACATATACTTTTAGTCCTGTGACAAGATGGGAATCAATAATGATTGCTCCAAAATGTTATATTTATAATCAATTAATTATTAGGTACAATTCTTGATATGTGATTAAGTAAATCTGGAATGACATCAGACTTCTTTTTTTTTTTTTTTAATTAACTGTTATAATACAGGCAAGTCCAATGACATTAGTTTGGAGAAGGCAATGGCACCCCACTCCAGTACTCTTGCCTGGAAAATCCCATGGACAGAGGAGCCTGGTGGGCTGCAGTCCATGGGGTCTCTAAGAGTCGGACACGACTGAGCGACTTCACTTTCATGCATTGGAGAAGGAAATGGCAACCCACTCCAGTGTTCTTGCCTGGAGAATCCCAGGGATGGGGGAGCCTGATGGGCTGCCGTCTATGGGGTCTCACAGAGTCGGACACGACTGAAGCGACTTAGCAGCAGCAGCAGCAATGACATTAGTTGCACTATTTTATTCATGCAATAAGTGTTTATTGAGCACCACTCTGTCTCAAGCACAGTTGTGGTACTGTAGATACATAGTGAACTAAAAAGACAAAAACTTCTGCCATTGTGGAGCTTACATTCTAGAGGCTCTATTTTAAAACATTTAATTGTTCTAATGGATCTGATACGATCATCCAGAATGGTTGTGCAGATATTACATTGTATAGCTAAAGAGAAGGAATAAATATTTATGGTGTGGGCTTCCCTGGTGGCTCAGAAGGTAAAGAAACTGCTTGCAATGCAAGAGACTTGGGTTTGATCCTTGGGTCAGGAAGATCCTGTAGAGAAGGGAATAGTTACCCACTAAATATTCTTGCCTGGAGAATTCCACGGACAGAGGAGCATGGAGGAATACAGTCCATGGGGTTGCAAAGGGCCCGACATGACTGAGCAACCAACACGCACTGCCGGGGACCAGCCCCGGCTGATCCAGGGTATTCGAAGGAGAGACGGCTAGGCGAGGGTCAGGAAACAACTGCTTAATTACACTTTAATTAAGGATACAAAGAGTTAATAGAATAAGGATAGCTCAGTGAGGAAATTCAGTGGAGAAAAGCGGCTGAAATAAGGATAGCTCAGTAGGAAAATTCAGTGGAGAAAAGAAGCTGAGTGGCTTGGTTTACGCGGAAAATCAATATAACCCGTGACACCAGGTTAGCTCTGACCACGGAGGCCGCAGGCGCCCTCTCGAATAGCGGAAGGTGCCCCACCTTAGACACCTTCTCGAGTGGGTCTTAGAAGCTCAGGCAAATAAATGGTCGCAGAGGACATCCGCGCTCCAGATGGACACTCAGCTGGAATTTGGGAGAGAGAGTGACATGGGGAGACCAAGCGTTGGTGAGCAAGGCCCGCACTTTATTTTCCAAAGTAGTTTTTATACCTTAAGTTATGCATAGAGGATAATGGGGGAAGGGGTGGAGTCATGCAAGGACAGCAGTTCCTGGTCCTAATCGAAGCCAGGCTTTCAAACTTATCATATGCAAAAGTTCAGGTGATTGACATCATCTTCTTGCCCGGAGGCCTGTTAACATTTTAAGAAACTTATTTTTCTCTAAAGGTGATTATTCCAAAGTCAGGCACCAGCCTTCCAAAAAGCATTAGACAAAGCTGCATTTTACATTTCTATACACCCATTATATCAATCAATACACTGCCAAGGACACAGTAGGTAAGGAGTATGGAGACTTAGCAGCAAACATTGGCCCAACAAGTGAAAAACCCTTCACCAATACAATTTCTAATCAATCTTTTAACTACTCAAAGGAATCTGTGTTTAGGCAGTTTAGAACATCTCCTGCCTCTCACAGTTGGGAGGCTCTGAACAATCACATGTGGCCGGAAAAACCCATTCAGGCAGGCTAGAGGATTTCCAAAGGAGTTTGTAGGTTGAAACACTGTCACACCCAGGAATTATTAACTGGAGCTGTAAGCTAACTCTCTTTTCAGAGAGAGGTAGTGGGGGACAGCCCCCCGTAAAGTCAGAGGTGTAGGTGAAAGCACAAAGCAGAAAGTAGGCAGACTCTGGTTTTGGGGGTAGATGCTCGAGAATTTCCAGGGGGACTCCTGAGGCTCGATCCCGCCTTTGCGTATGCCGAGCCTCCTTCCTCATGACCTTTGTCATGGGCGGAGTGCCTCACGCTGGCTCCCGGCAGTGATAGAATTCCAGTTGAGCTATTACAGATCCTCACTCAATATGCAATATGCCGGCTCCCAGCAATGCACTACATAAATAGTAGTTTCTAAATGCAATTTTGACCTTCCTACAGTCTCTCTGGGGCTTCTCCTTTGCTCTTGGACATGGGATATCTCCTCAAAGTCTCTCCAGCATCCAGAGATGCTTAGCGGGCTCAAATATACCTTGTGCACACCTGGACCCAGAGACCCCACAGAGATTGAGACAGACCTGTATTTGGGTGTCTCCTGAGGAGGTACGGGTGAGCAGCAGACTGCTGTGGGAGCAGAGGCTCTCAGTGCAGTAGACCTGGGTATGGCATAAGCTCTCTTGGAGGAAGTCGCCATTAACCCACCATAGAGCCACCAGAACTTACACAGGACTGGGGAAACAGACTCTGGGAGGGCACAAACAGAACCTTGTGCACACCAGGACCCAGGAGAAAGGAGCAGTTAACCCACAAAAGACTGACCCAGACTTGCCTGTGGGTGTCCAGGAGTCTCCAGAGGAGGCGTGGGTCGGTGGTGGCCTGCTACAGGGTTGGGGGCACTGAATGTGCATGGGACCTTTTGAAGGAGGCCGCTATTATCTTCATTACCTCCACCATAGTTTGGCATCAGGTCAAACAACAGGGAGGGAACATAGACCTGACCATCAACAGAAAATTGGATTAAAGGTTTACTGAGCATGGCCCCTCTCATCAGAACAAGACACAGTTTCCCCCTCAGTCATTCTCTCCCATCAGGAAGCATCCATAAGCCTCTTATCCTTCTCCATCAGAGGGGAGACAGAGTGAAAACCACAATCACAGAAAACTAACCAATCTGATCACATGAACCACAGCCTTGTCTAACTCAATGAAACTATGAGCCATGCCATGTAGGGCCACCCAAGACAGATGGGTCATGGTAAAGAGTTCTGACAGAATGTGGTCCACTGGAGAAGGGAATGGCAAACCACTTCAGTATTCTTTCCTTGAGAACCCTATGAACAATATGAAAAGGCAAAAAGATAGGACACTGAAAGATGAACTCCCCAGGTCAGTAGGTGACCAATATGCTACTGGAGATGAATGGAAAACTAACTCCAGAAAGAATGAAGAGACAGAGTCAAAGCAAAAACAACACTCAGGTGTGGATGTGACTGGTGTTGGAAGTAGGTAGGATACTGTAAGAACAATATTGCATAGGAACCTGGAATGTTAGATCCATGAAACAAGACAAACTGAAAGTGGTTAAACAGGAGATGGCGAGAGGGAACATTGACATTTTAGTAATCAGTGAACTAAAATGGACTGGAATGGGTGAATTTAACTCAGATGACCATTTTATCTACTACTGTGGGCAAGAATCCCTTGGAAGAAATGGAGTAGCCATCACAGTCAAAAAAAAGAGGCTGAAATGCAGTACTTGGATGAAATCTCAAAAATGACAGAAAGATCTCTGTTCATTTCCAAGGCAAACCATTTAATATCCCAGTAACCCAAGTCTATGCACCAACCAATAATACTGAAGAAGCTGAAGTTGAATGGTAATATGAAGACTTACAAGACCTTCTAGAACTAACAACCAAAAGAGATGTCCTTTTCTTTATAGGGGACTGGAATGCCAAAGTAGGAAGTCAAGAAATACCTAGAGTAACAGGCAAATTTGGCCTTAGAGTACAGAGTGAAACAGGGCAAAGGCTAACAAAGTTTTGCCAAGAGAATGCACTGGTCATAGCAAACACCCTCTTCCAACAACACAAGAGAAGACTCTACACATGGACATCACCAGATGGTCAATACCAAAATCAGATTGATTATATTCTTTGCAGCCAAAGATGGAGAAGCTCTATACAGTCAGAAAAAACAAGACCAGAAGCTGACTGTGGCTCAGATCATGAACCACAGTCATATTGCCAAATTCGGACCTCAATTGAAGAAAGTAGGGTAAACCACTAGACCATTCAAGTATGACCTATATCAATTACCTTATGATTATACAGTGGAAGTGAGAAATAGATTCAAAGGATTAGATCTGATAGACAGAGTGCCTGAAGAACTATGGATGGAGGTTCCTGACATTGTACAGGAGGCAGTGATCAAGACCATCCCCAAGAAAAAGAAGTGGCTACTGCTTGTGGTCCAAAGTGGACCACAAGACCACTCCCCAAGCAGAAAAGCAAAATGGTTGTCTGAGGAGGCCTTACAGACAGTTTTGAAAAGAAGAGAAGCTAAAGGCAAAGGAGAAAGGGAAAGATATAACTATATGAATGCAGAGTTCCAAAGAATAGCAAGGAGAGAGAAGAAAGCCTTCCTCAGTGATCAATGCAAAGAAATAGAGGAAAACAATAGAATGGGAAAGACTGGAGATCTCTTTCAGAAAATTAGAGAAACCAAGGGAATGCAAAAATGGGCACAATAAAGGACAGAAACAGTATGGACCTAACCAAAGCAGAAGATATTAAGAAGAGGTGGCAAGAATACACAGAAGAACTATAAAAAAAGATGTTAATGACCCAGACAACCATGATGGTATGATCAGTCATCTAGCCATCCTGGAGTGTGAATTCAAGTGGGCCTTAGGAAGCATCACTATGAACAAAGCTAGTGGAGGTGATGTGATTCCAGCTGAGCTATTTCATCCTAAGAGATGATGCTGTGAAAGTGCTGCATTCAGTACGCCAGCAAATTTGGAAAACTCAGCAGTGGCCACAGGACTGGAAAAGATCATTTTTCATTGCAATCCCAAAGAAAGGCAATGCCAAAGAATGCTCAAACTATTGCACAATTGCACTCATCTCACAGGCTTGTAAAGTAATGCTCAAAATTCTCCAAGCCTTGCTTCAACAGTACGTGAACTGTAAACTTCCAGATGTTCAAGCTGGTTTTAGAATAGGCAGAGGAATCAGAGATCAAATTGCCAACATCCATTGGATCATCGAAAAAGCAAGAGAGTTTCAGAAAAAAAACATCTATTTCTGCTTTGTTGACTATGTCAAAGCCTTTGACTGTGTGGATCACAAGAAACTGTAGAAAGTTATTCAAGATATGGGAATACCAGACCATCTGACCTGCCTTATGTGAAATCTGTATGCAGGTCAAGAAGTCACTGTTAGAACTGGACATGGAACAGGGGACTGGTTCCAAATCGGGAAAGGAGTACATCAGGGCTCTATATTGTCACCCTGCTTATTTAACTTATATGCAGAGTACATCATGAGAAACGCTGGGCTGGATGAAGCACAAGCTAGAATCAAGATTGCCGGGAGAAATATCAATAACCTCAGATATGCAGATGATACGATCTTTATGGCAGAACGTGAAGAAGAACTAAAGAGCCTCTTGATGAAAGTGAAAGAGGAGAGTAAAAAAGTTGGCTTAAAGCTCAACATTCAGAATACTAAGATCATGGCATCCAGTCCCATCACTTCATGACAAATAGATGGGGAAACAGAGGAAACAGTGAAAACAGTATCAGACTTTATTTTTGGGGGCTCCAAAATCACTGCATATGGTGAATGCAGCCATGAAATTAAAAGACACTTACTCCTTGGAGGGAAAGTTATGACCAACCTAGACAGTTTATTAAAAAGTAGAGACATTACTTTGCCAACTAAGGTCCATCTAGTAAAAGCTGTGGGTTTTCCATTAGTCATGTATGGATGTGAGAGTTGGACTCTAAAGAAAGCTGAGCACTGAAGAATGGATGCTTTTGAACTGTGGTGTTGGAGAAGACTCTTTAGAGTCCCTTAGACTGCTAGGAGATCCAACCAGTCCATCCTAAAGGCAATCAGTCCTGAATATTCATTGGAAGGTCTGATGCTGAAGCTGAAACTCCAATACCCTGGCCACCTCATGTGAAGAACTGACTTATTGGAAAAAACCCTGATGCTGTGAAAGATTGAAGACAGAAGGGGAAGGGGACCACAGATGATGAGATGGTTGGATGGCATCACCGACTGAATGGACTTGAGTTTGTGTAAACACCAGGAGTTGATGATGGACAGGGAAGACTGATATGGGGTCACAAAGAGTCAGACAGGACTGAGCACCTGAATTCAACTGAACTGGAGCTTTTCATATATGGTTGTATTCCGGAAACTGATTTTAAATCCTACATTATGTAAACAGCAGACAGAAAACTCAAAGTCCTCAAAGTCTCTCTGCTACTAGATAGGTATACCACAGTGAATCCCAAAATGAAAATGTTTTTTCCATGGGTAAATATATGAGAAATTTATGGTATTTTAACTTCAGTTAGTCTCCAAATATCTCAGAAATACTCAAAAGACTCGTTTCACCTAGTCTCTTTTCCCAATAATTTCATGATCAAAATGAAACATAAGACTTAAGAAATAGGAATAAAATACCTAGATAAGGTGCTAAATACTCAAAAGTAGATGCCACTGTCATTTTCTTAAATTGATATCAGCTGATAATCAAAAACCTTTCTAGCAGTTGTTGATTCATACACATTCAAAATGTGATTAGTAGTCTATGGAGTTTATAGGGATAAACACGACAAAACTCACATTTTAAAAACAGTGACTGTAATTGGGCATCATTTGGAAAGAGGAGAAAGCTACACACGCTTGCTCAAATTAAAAAAGTGTATTTTTTTTAAGATAGAAATTCTACAGAAATTAAAACTGAGCTTATTTGGAAGTGAGAAGTTATCAGGTAGCTATTCTGAGTCTGGAGGCTAATGGATTTTAACTCATTTTCCTTGGGCATTGCTGCTCCTATCTCCTCTGGCTGAGAGGAGGATTTTGCTCCTCTCAAAATCCTTTTTGAGAGGAGCTTTTTCAGACCCTGTTTCACCATGTGGCTGGCTCCTGCCCATATTCTAAAGATCTTACTTGTGAAGCATCTAACTGTCTGGCACTGTGTGTCCTTGATGCAAATTTTCTGGAAACAGAATATGATCAGTTCTTTTCAGGCAATTATATGTTCCAGTCTTAACTGACTAACTGTGGTCATGAGAACAGAAATATGTGTTACAACTACAGCCATCTAAATCCATCATTTCTGTCAGGATTATGAGTTTGGAGATATTCCAAGGAAATGGGTACGCTACTAGCAAGAACACTTCGGTTGGAAAATTTTATTTGCACTTGGAGGCTGACTGCATCAATACTCTTGTCCTCTGGTTTTCCACTAGGTCCAGACAATAGGTTGAACAAGCGACTGAAGAAAGGAAAAAAGAGGTTTGATTTTTTTACTCTGGTTGCTTTTTCCTTGTGAAGTCAACTTGAAGTTTCAGAGACAGAAACTAGATTGAGAGGAGTTGAAAAATAAGGACATATAAATAACAATTCAGAAATATTTTGAAGTTTAGTTTGCAAAGGAAGGATGGACAGTGTAGGCTTTAGTAATCCATAGGGTTGAGGATGACTTTTTCTCTTGTTGGCTTAAAAAGTGAGCAGTTTGGCTAGGTGTATATTTATTTGGAAGGGAATGATCTGGCAGAGAAGAAATAGACCATAATCCATAAAACAAAATTATTGAAAAGGGAATTAACAATGCATTTGTTTGCATTGTTGAAGGGATTGGAGTTTGATCAAAAAAGAAATGCTTCTCAAATAAACCTACGGAGAGTCAGTCAAATCAAGATTATATTAATTTACTCTGAATTGAATTGAAATATGTATTGTATTGAGTGGAGTTTTCAGGGTTTTTTTTTGTTGTTGTTGTTGAAGATAATCTTAATGAATTTGAAATGTGGATTTGAAAATCTATTTTTATGAGTGAATCAGTTACTGCTACTCAAGTAAACTATAGATAAAAATAAGAATATATAAACTTGATAATTTAAGCTACAGTTCTAAATCTTCCACTGTTGCCTGCATGCTAAGACACTTCAGTCTTGTTCAACTCATTGTGACCCTATGGATGTAGCCTGCCAGGCTCCTCTGCTTATGGGATTCTCCAGGAAAGAATACTGGAGTGGGTTGCCATGTCCTTCTCCAGGGGATCTTCCTGACCCAGGGATTGAGCCAGTGTCTCCTGTGGCTCCTGCATTGCAGGCAGATTCTTCACTGCTTAGCCACTAGGGCGGTCGCATCCACTGTTGCTGCTACTGCTGCTAAGTTGCTTCAGTCGTGTCTGACTCTGCGCGACCCCACATCCCTGGGATTCTCCAGGCAAGAACATTCTCCAGGCAGTGGGTTGCCATTTCCTTCTCCAATCCACTGTTGAGTCATAGGTAATTTTGAGCGCATGTGAGGGACTAAAGGGACTGACCAAACAAAATTCTATTTTGTAGAAATCTAAAGATTCACATGGGAGGCAATTCATTTTAAGAAAATGAGCTAAATAAAATGAATTTGACCTAATAAGAAAGTCTAGGGTATTAGCCCTTAGTAAAAGATGATGACTTTCACTTGTCTTTGTCTACAGCTTTCTAGTTCTATGACTGCATCGCAGAGGAGAAGAAAAGACTGGACATACCTTTCAGTGGACTCTGTGACACCTTGACACCCAAGCAGCACTGTGACACCTTCTTCATCCACATGATTAGTCAGAGATATAGGTTCATTCTAATTTTCTGAAAATTAGCATAAAATCTCACAGCTTCGTGTTATCAGGAGAGAATTTCTGAATGCTACAGGCCTGGGAACTCTGACAGAGGAAGCAGAGGCTTTTAGAAAGGCTACCACATCTGCATTCTCTTATAGAGATGCAGGGGCGGGGCTCACCAGCGCAGTGGTGCAGGGGAAGCAGGAGGATACCCTCTGAGTCCTCCCAGATGCTGTGAAATTTGGAGAATCTATGGCAGCACAAAGTAAGAGCAGCACCTGTCAGAGCAGCACAAACACTGAGCTCACTGAGCATGTCTAGGATGTCCCCTCAGAACTCTCAGAAACCACTCGCAGGAGACTTTGTAGGGGGCTGAGGAAGAAAATGTAAAAGTAATGAGTCAGAAAACAACAACAACAGAAATGAGATATTCCAGTAATGACCCTTGCAGGACTCCAGCATATCATTTATTCATACTAAAGTACTTCATGTTCAGAATGTGATAATGTATTTCAGTAAGTGGTTTATTTAATGCACAGGAGTGAATCAAGCACTGAGGAGGTCTCCTAATTATGAACCACCAAAAACTCTCGAAGGTATCAAGTAGATAAGCTTATGATTTTCATTATATACACGTGGACATTGTCTTGTTCAACCATAGCTCTGAATTAACAAAGCTATCACCAGCAAATGCTAAGCTGAGATTTTCCTTTTTTACTCCTTGAAATAATACATTTCAGGTGCCTACACATAACTACATGCATCTGTTGTTGCATTTCACATAAATTATTTTGTATCCAGTAACAGAGAAAATATATAATTAGTACTTAAAAGGCTTTAAATCAATATTGAGAAATTTGAGTTTTAAAAGCTGTAATAAAAGACCTGTTAATTATAAATTTCCTTCTCTAGAGTTGTTAGGATCTCAATTCTCCTAATCAATGTAGCTTATTAAAACTCTACCAAATTCATTGCTATATCTACCTCTATGCTTTTTGCTATTAAAAAAATTATACTTCCTGTTTGTTCAGGAACTGAGGCACCTTTGTCCTGATATAGTCCTACTCAGCGCAAAGACAGGACAAGAAAAGGTGAAAACTGATGTAGACTTCATGGGATTGTCTAAAGCTAATAATATTGGCTTTAATGAGCCGTTCAGGTGTTGCTTACATGATAATCACACATTCTACAGAGTGGTGAAAGAAAACATTGAAAGCATGGGCTCCCAGAAGAATGAGCTATGATCAGGTAGTGGTGAGTGAAGAAAAATTCTGTCAAGTGAAGTGCCAGATTAATTTGCTGGAACTTCTAGGGCAGCATCTGTCCAGGTACATGCATGAGATGAGAGACTGTCATGAAGACCAAAAGTTCATAGAGGATCAGAAGCCTGAAGTATCCAGGCTTGTTGACCTACCTCTTCCATCTCCTTAATGTCTATGATATTATTTAATACTTCAGTGAATACTGCCATTCCCTAGTCTTCAAGGAACTGTCTCTTAGAACCCACAAGACAATTCCGATATTCTCCACCCTCAGTTCAGATGAGAAAAGTCTGGCTAAAAACAAGGAGGAAAAAAAAGTGAAAGTGAGGACAAAAAATATTATTATCTGACTTTTAGGATTTGAATAAGATCACTGTTTGTTTGTTTGTTTAATCTTGGGCTAGCAAGTCTATTTAATATCATCTTCACCAGCAGGCATCAAAGCCATAGCCTGTTCCCAGCTGCCCCAGATTGGAGACCTTGGGTTACCAGAGCAAGCCCTTCACAAACCAGCTATGGGTGCTGTGATCCCTAGGGTGAGCCACTCCCAGAGTGGAGAGCCCAGTTCTGCCTTCTGCACCTGTTCACTCTTGTGGGTACCATCGCAGTATGGGGGATTCTGGGTTGCCTTGCAGGTACAGCGTGCCACCATGCAGGTCTCCTGGGCCTTGAACTTCAGTGGGGATAGTCCAGGGCGTTTGAAGAAGTGGGAGCCATCACAGAGGGCTGCTTTTTGCTGTGGCCACATACACACCACTTGTAGGTTTTCCCAGCCACCAGCTACACCTTGATGGGTGTTTTTAGGGCCACCACGGACTTGGCTGAGGTTTTGGGGAACCATTGGGCCAGCCAGGAGGTGATGCCCCCATCTCTGGTTCACCGTCCAGGCCGCCGGCCACACGGGCATCCCAATGCTGCACACAGAGCCCATGGCATGCCCAGTGCTGCCACCGCACCATGCTGGCTCCACCAAGATCACTGTTTTTAATAATGTCTTTTGAGTTACTTATAAGTGTGTGTGTGTGTATCTGCTTTTAAAACAAAACAATACATTGTGTGACTGAATAGGTCTTAGTCCATTTATTCATCTTCTTTTCTTTTATCAATAAAAATGAATTTTTTCATGAATAAGAAAAAAATCCTTTTTGTTCTAATAAAAAAATAGTGGAATGAACTTCAGTATGGTTCAGTCCAGCTGTTCTCATTGTTATCAAGATTCTGAATCTGTTTCTCTGATTTACTGTGCTCTGCTTAGTATCAATTTCATTCATAACTGGATTTATTATGACAGCATAAATAATCGCAACATTTTACTATCCAGATCAACACACCTGAAAGAACACTTTTTTTTTCCCCAGGCAAATCAAGCTAAAGTTCTGAAGTATACTATGTTTAGGCCATTTTAGGTCTCTTACCGGCCCTCTGGGCTTCCCTGGTGGCTCAGTGGAATCTGCCTGCCAATGCAAGAGACACAAGTTCCATCTCTGGGTTAGGGAGATCCCCCTGAGAAGGAATTGGCAACTCATCCAGTATTCTTGCTTGGGAAATCACATAGACAGAGGAGTCTGGCAGGCTCCAGTCCATGGGGTTGCAAAAGAGTCTGACAGAACTTAGTGACTAAACATCAACGACCTGCCCATTAATGTGACCACTTGGATAGAACAAATTATTTAGTTCTCACACCTCACTTTTGGTCATGGGGTGAAGTCTGACTCCCCATCACAGCTCCTCAGGGTAGAAGATGGATGCTGAAGAGGAAACCAGAAATAACCCATTTGTTTTATTGTTTCTTTTTCTTCTTCTTCTTTTATTTTTTAAATTTTATTTTGGTGGCACTGTGCAGCATGTGTATGATCTTAGTTCCTGGCATGGGATGGAACCTGTGCCCCTACACTGAGATCTTGGAGTCTTCACTACTAGACTGCTAGGGAAGTTCCTGTTTTATTGGTTCTTCTTATAAATCATATATCATTCTTAAAAGTGTTTATTTTACCCTGTGAAATTTTACTGTCAATATATAAAACATTTAAATTAACTGGTCAAATCAAGGACCAATTCCAGTGTCCTGATGTCTTTTTCTCCAAGCATTAAGCAGTTGTGCTAACCTTCCAGCAATATACTTCATAAAGATTTTTAACCTTTAAAAAATTATATTGCTCTCAAATCTGAAATAAGAATATATGCATACCAGAATCATCTTTCCTTATTTGACATTCCTATTGCCTTGAGATTATATCAATATGCTCTAGTGTTTCTGAAGGTTGTAAAAATTAAAATCCATACAAGAATTAAAAAATAAAAATACACAGTTAGGAGAGGCAAGAACTTAATTTGTTTAAGCTGGTTACTTTTCTCATTCTTAGCAATCTTACTAGATATTTTCTTTACTCTCTGGAATTAATATTATTTTCTTTATTCTCCCTATTTTTTATTTTGAGAAAATATTACAGCAGAATTTCATTTTACTTATTTCCACACAATGTCCACTTTTGTGCCCTGTACTTTCTACTACCATTAATTCTACTGTTATGAAGAAACTGACCAAATTTTATCACCGACCCAAAACCACACAGGTTAAAATTTAAGTAGTGATGATGTGGTGTTAATGGAGCTTGTGAATATTTATTATTGAAAGATCCAAGGTGGCTTGGCCACATGGAACATATTGTTCCTGTCTTATTCTGCACCATATGGAGAGTTCACATTTGCATTTTAACCTAATCAAATATCAAATATTAATACAATCAGGAGGGGTCTAAATATTTTGAGAGTACTGTGACTTTTTAGATTATAAATATGAATAATAGACTTGGCTAAGTTACAAAACTTAGATATAATCATAGCTTTGGGCATTTTTCTGTTTTCTATTAAAAAAGCCTTCCCTTGTGCTTGTCCTGAATGTAATTAATGTATGTTTCTAATCACAAATGTGCATAAAATAGTGAAGAAAATAGTCCCAGGTTACCAGATTTTATTTAAAATCAGTGTCTTCTTTCCTATGGAAATGTAGCATAACTGAATTTGATTAAAAATGTTCTTAATATTTTACATTAAATATCTAACAGTTTATAAACACATAAGGCCATGACCAGCTATTCTTCATTTGTATTAGATGTGTTAATGTGGTTAGTATAGATGTAAAAATGCTGATATCAGCTTATATGATAGGACCAATATAGAAGTATTTACTTTTGCAGTGCAAATGCTGTATATATTATGTGAAGTATCTTGCAGCCAATCACACTTTACTATTTTTGACAATATATATTTAAACAGTTGATGAACAATATGTCCTATTTAAGAGTTCTGAAGTTCTCTTCTAGTGAACTGTTCCTTGAAGACTGATATTGATCACCACTTGATATAGTTTAGAGTGCATTCTCTACTTATTGAGAAGACATCCAGGAAAAAATGACATATAATACAAAGATTAAGGTCACGATGCATATAGCAAAGGAATAAAGTAAAAGTGTCAGCATATTTTAGTATAAGATATAGAACATACATTGGATTTTTTAAACTTTATGGTTTTGCTTTTGGTAAACAGGGTGAATCTATCAAGGAAAAATATCTGATATAGTTTGATATACTACCTGATATAGTTTGAATAGGATATGACACACAGAGTAGGTCTCATGAAACATTTCAATTATGTTTGACATAATAAAATAAACTTACTCAGAAAACCAACCATTTTTTTCTGAATATGACAGTAAAATCCTGCTCTATACAAAGTTATTTTGTTTTGAATTGGAGAGTCTTTTTGGAACAATTAATTTTCTGCACAGTATATGCAGGTCAGGCAGCAACAGTTAGAATTGGACATGGAACAACAGACTGGTTCCAAATAGGAAAAGAAGTACATCAAGGCTGTATATTGTCACCCTGCTTATTTAACTTCTCTGCAGAGTACATCATGAGAAACGCTGGGCTGGAAGAAACACAAGCTGGAATCAAGATTGCCGGGAGAAATATCAATAACCTCAGATATGCAGATGACACCACCCTTATGGCAGAATGTGAAGAGGAACTAAAAAGCCCCATGATGAAGGTGAAAGCGGAGAGTGAAAAAGTTGGCTTAAAGTTCAACATTCAGAAAACTAAGATCATGGCATCTGGTCTCATCACTTCATGGGAAATAGATGGGGAAACAGTGGAAACAGTGTCAGACTTTATTTTTGGGGGCTCCAAAATCACTGTGGATGGTGATTGCAGCCATGAAATTAAAAGATGCTTACTCCTTAAAAGGAAAGTTATGACCAACCTGGATAGCATATTAAAAAGCAGAGATATTACTTTGCCAACAAAGGTCTGTCTAGTCAAGGCTATGGTTTTTCCTGTGGTCATGTATGGGTGAGAGAGTTGGACTGTGAATAAGCTGAACACCGAAGAATTGATGCTTCTGAACTGTGGTGTTGGAAGAGACTCTTGAGAGTCCCTTGGACTGCAAGGAGATCCAACCAGTCTCTTCTAAAGGAGATCAGTTATGGGTGTTCATTGGAAGGGCTGATGTTGAAGCTGAAATTCCAATACTTTGGCCACCTCATGCGAAGAGTTGACTCATTGGAAAAGACCCTGATGCTGGGACGGATTGGGGGCAGGAGGAGAAAGGGATGACAAAGGATGAGATGGCTGGATGGCATCACTGACTCGATGGACATGAGTTTGAGTAAACTCCAGGAGTTGGTGATGGACAGGGAGGCATGGTATGCTACGATTCATGGGGTCGCAAAGAGTTGGACACAACTGAGTGACTGAACTGAACTGAACTGAAGCAAGGTTTGAATAGTGCAATACCATATAAAGCATTTCATTTTCACTTTGGCCGTTGCTGTGTAGTGAAAAAAAAAAATGCTATTGATCTCTGGAATTTAGAAAAAAAAAAGTTAAATAATGCTAGTTGGATAAAAGCAACAAATATCTAGAAGCAGATTCACTTGAAGTTAGTAAATATGGGCTGAATTCTGGACCAAATAGACAGTATAACTAAATTCACTTGCCAACTGAATGACCACAGGAATTTTGGGCATCAACCTCTTAACCTCTTTGGACATTAATTTCCCCATCCATAAAATGGACATTATAATAATACAGCTAAATAGAGCTCTGCTTATACACAGAAAGCATTCAGTAAGCATAAGCTAGTATTTTTGACCAAGGACGTAAGAAGAAAGTTTCAGCTTTTGGTAGTCTATGTTCACAGAATTACTATTACACTGGAAATCAATGTTCTATATTTTCTTCTCAAATATTTAGAACTGAAGGAAACATAGCTTTAGTTTTGCAGTCATTTAATCTCCCAAATCTCATTATTTTAGTGGTAAAATTCTTTGCTCACTTTTAAAAACAGGTAAATAGTCAAATTTAAAATAAAATAATTGAACAATAACAACTTTTCTACATCAGAGGAGGCTACTGACTTAAGATGGTTATAAGCTTATGCCTTAAATATTATTAAAGGTATATTATGTACATTTGAAATCAAATGACAAAGTGTTAGTTATTTTGTGTATAGTCTTCTTCTCCATATAAGTTATCTTCAACTTCCCAGCTGTTATGAATTTATTCTAGTAATTAAAGGTTAACTGCTTGATAGATATGTAGAATGTTTATTTTGAAATGCCAAGTAATTACATTTCAAGATGCTTCATTAAGTTAGAGAGATGGGAAGATGATAGTCACTTTATTATTTTAAGATTACCATTGATATATAGATTGCAGCAATATGTAGGAAAACTGTTCAGGATTTGAAATAGAGGCTCAAAATAAATTTGGGAAAAATGAATTTCAGTTTAAATTGGGAATTTTAAGTTATTCTAATTAATTCCTATTTTTCATAGGGATTCTTACAACAGCTTTCACATTTTATAGTGTCCAAAACAAAGTTGATTTCAAAACTTCCACCCCTTATCTTTCTGTGCTGGTTTTAAAGTCAGGCTCTATAGGATTCACTTGAAGGGTTCAAAGAATATTGAGAAAGGATGCATAATTCCATTTAAATTAAATAATACAGATATTATTTTTATGTATATATTTATCCTAAGAGAAGACATAATAAATTTGGCTTAATAAATATAAATGACAAAAATGCCAATTCATATTGAAAAACAGTATTGAAAATCAGATTATTGTGTTTTTAAATTCAGAGATGAGGTTTATTTTAGATTTAAGTTATCAAGAGGAAAAACAAGCCCTCTTTCCTAAAGTGTCACACATTGCATAGTTTTTATTAGTACACTAGAAAAAGCATCATTTTTTTTCTTGTTTATTTATTTGAGATCCTAGCATTGAACTATATACATTGCTATGTAGAAAATAGATAGCTAGTGGGAAGTTGCTGGATATCACAGGTAGCTCAGCCTGATTCCCTGTGAGGACATACAGAAATGCAATAGGGGAAGGGAGGGAGGCTTAAAAGGGAGTGGACATGTGTATACTTATGACTGATTCATGTTACTGTACAGCAGAAACAAATACAACATTGCAAAGCAATTATCCTCCAATTAGAATGTTTAAAATGAGTAAAGTACCATTTTTAAACAAGGAATTGTATATAGATAAAATTCAATTTACTAATTTGTTCAACTTTATACATATTTTTGAGCTGCAAACAGATATACAATTTATTTTTATTATTGTAATATAATGTAATGAATGTCCTCCCTCCAAATTTGCCTGATTCAGAAAATACATCTACTTTATATGTGTTTATTCTGTTCGAAATTCATTATAGGCAAGGGAAAACTAATCATACTTCACTCTTTTATCAGATAATGGAGCCTATAATGAACTTGAGGGGGCATGAAATGAAAGTGTTATTTGCTCAGTCGTGTCCCACTCTTTGCAACCCCATAGACTGTAGTCCACCAGGCTCCTGTTGTCTATGGAATTCTTAGGCAAGAATACTGGATTGGGTAGCCATTCCCTTCTCCAAGGCATTTTCCCAACCCAGGGATAGAACCTGTATTTCCTGCATTACAGGCTGATTCTTTACCATGTAACATTGTTGTTGCTGTTGTTAAGTCGCTGCAGTAGTGTCCAGCTCTGTGCGACCCCATAGACGGCAGTCCAACAGGTTCTCCCCTCCCTGGGATTCTCCAGGCAAGAACACTGGAGTGGGTTGCCATTTCCTTCTCCAGTGCATGAAAGTGAAAAGTGAAAGTGAAGTCGCTCAGTTGTGTCCGACTCTTCGCGACCCCATGGACTGCAGCCTTACCGGGCTCCTCCGTCCATGGGATTCTCCAGGCAAAAGTACTGGAGTGGGGCGCCATCGCCTTCTCCGACCATGTAACATTAGGGACTGGCAAAATACTATACCTTGAAAAAGATAGAATGGAACTAACAGTAAAGGTGAGTGGATCTCTTTATTTACTCAGGAAATAAAGAGGTACTCAAAATACTCAGGGTTTTGAACAAAATCATATAGCTGAAAGTTACACTTTTTTTCTCTTTTTTCAGTTCTGGGAAATATGGGTAATCTCTCTGGCTTATTTCATAGAGTTGTTATCAATGTGAAGCAAATCAAATATTTGTCAAGTTGTTTGAAATCAAAGATAAGGGAAGATATTAACATGTATTTGGCTATGATCAATCACAGTTTGGATTGATCACTACAAACTGTGGAAAATTCTGAAAGAGATGGGAATACCACACCACCTGACCTGCCTCTTGAGAAACCTGTATGCAGGTCAGGAAGCAACAGTTAGAACTGGACATGGAACAACAGACTGGTTCCAAATAGGAAAAGGAGTACGTCAAGGCTGTATATCATCACCCTGCTTATTTAACTTATATGCAGACTACATCATGAGAAACGCTGGGCTGAAAGAAGCACAGCTGGAATCAAGATTGCCGGGAGAAATATCAATAACCTCAGATATGCAGATGACACCACCCTTATGGCAGAAAGTGAAGAGGAACTAAAGAGTCTCTTGATGAAGGTGGAAGAGGGAATGAAAAAGTTGGCTTAAAGCTCAACATTCAGAAAACGAAGATCATGGCATCCAGTCCCATCATTTCATGGCAAATAGATGGGGAAACAGTGGAAACAGTGTCAGACTTTATTTTTCTGGGCTCCAAAATCACTGTGGATGGTGATTGCAGTCACAAAATTAAAGGACACTTGTTCCTTGGAAGGAAAGTTATGACCAACCGGACAGCATATTAAAAAGCAGAGATATTACTTTGCTGGCAAAGGTCTGTCTAGTCAAGGCTATGGTTTTTCCAGTAGTCATGTATGGATGTGAGAGTTGGACTGTGAAGAAAGCTGAGCACCGAAGAATTGATGCTTTTGAACTGTGGTGTTGGAGAAGACTCTTGAGAGTCCCTTGGACTGCCAGGAGATCCAACCAGTCCATCCTAAAGGAGATCAGTTCTGGGTGTTTATTGGAGGGATTGATGTTGAATCTGAAACTCCAATACTTTGGCCACCTGATGCATAGAGCTGACTCGTTGGAAAAGACCCTGATGCTGGGAAAGATTGAAGGCTGGAGGAGAAGGGGACGACAGAGGATGAGATGTTTGGATGGCATCACTGAGTCAATGGACATGAGTTTGGTTGAACTCTGAGAGTTGGTGTTGGACAGGGATGCCTGGTGTGCTGGGCTTCATAGGGTCACAAAGAGTCTGACATGATTGAGCGACTGAACTGAACTGAATCACAGTTTGCATAACAGCACAAAATACAAAATATCCAATTTTATTTTTTATTTCTGTGACCATTATCATTGGCACCATAAATCTATCTTGCTGAATTTTGAGTTGTCCTAATGTGGTTACCACTTCCAAAAATCTATGTTTGCCCTCTCTACCACTCATAGAACATTCAGCCTGAATCTGTTTCAGTTCATGTTAAAGTTTGTCCTGAATTGCTTTCAGATGCAAGGCAGCTGAAATTTATTTAATAGAAAACCTAAGGGCAGTTGAGTGCTGCTGCATTCTTGGCAAGTTTTAGGCATATCGAATTTCAAATTTTAGGCATGTATAAGAAAAAAGGGTGTCAGAGTGAGATTCAGAGTACAGTGTTCATTTTATCAAAGAGAAGAGACTATGATCATAGCATTCTGATACTTCATTTACTAAATACATTGTTTTTTTATTAATATCTTTGGAAAATTGCTTCAGCTCAATTCTCTGAATTTTAAAGCATAAATATAAGTTCAAAATGTGCAATGTGCTGTACAATAAAGTAGAATCACAATGGACTTAGCCCAGAACATCTGTTCTCCTTGCCAATACCCCTATGGGCATACCCTTTAGTCTTTTGTTTTTAGATGACAGCAGACCATGGTGATAATGAAATTTCTAAAATAAACACAACTACTCTCTCTGGAAACTTGGTTCCACCTATTCTCTTTAAAAAATTCATTTAAATCAACTAAAATGAAAGTGCTTAACAAGGGCATACTATGAGTTTAGGAGTTTCTTTCTAACACATCCAAAGTTTTCTTCAGTCTGTATTATAAAAACAATGTCTTGATCACATCTCACCAATTCAAAATGCTGGTTTTAAAGGTTAACTGGAAGCATTTGGCAAGAGATAAAATACACTTTTTTAAAAACTGGAAATAGACATGCCTTATGATCCAGCAATCCCACTGCTGGGCATACACACTGAGAAAACCAGAAGGGAAAGAGACACGAGTACCCCAATGTTCATCGCAGCACTGTTTATAATAGCCAGGACATGGAAGCAACCTAGATGTCCATCAGCAGATGAATTGATAAGAAAGCTGAGGTACATATACACAATGGAGTATTATTCAGCCATTAAAAAGAATACATTTGAATCAGTTCTAATGAGGTGGATGAAACTGGAGCCTATTCTACAGAGTGAAGTAAGCCAGAAAGAAAAACACCAATACAGTATACTAACGCATATATATGGAATTTAGAAAGATGGTAACAATAACCCTGTGTACGAGACAGCAAAAGAGACACTGATGTATAGAACAGTCTTATGGACTCTGTGGGAGAGGGAGAGGGTGGGAAGATTTGGGAGAATGGCATTGAAACATGTAAAATATCATGTATGAAATGAGTTGCCAGTCCAGGTTCGATGCACGATACTGGATGCTTGGGGCTGGTGCACTGGGACGACCCAGAGGGATGGAATGGGGAGGGAGGAGGGAGGAGGGTTCAGGATGGGGAACACATGTAAACCTGTGGCGGATTCATTTTGATATTTGGCAAATCTAATACAGTTATGTAAAGTTTAAAAATAAAATAAAATTAAAAAAAAAATTTCTTAATTTGATGGTTTTAAAAAATTTCTAACAAAGCCCTAACTGAACAGGCTGTGACCTTCTTGGTCATGTTAATCAACTATAATTTGCAGTTTGGGGCTTCTCAAGTGGCTCAGTGGTAAAGAATTTGCCTGCCAACCCAGACAGGAGACAGGTTTGATACCTGGGTCAGGAAGATCCCATGGAGGAGGAAATGTCAACCCACTCCAGTATTCTTTGCCTGGAAAATCCCATGGACAGAGGATACTGGCAGGCTACAGTCCATGGGGTTGTAAAGAATTGGACACAACTGGAACATGCATGCTAATCCCCTATAATTTAAATATTTTAAAACACATTAATAAAAATAAAAGTTGAAGCTATCAAGATTTATTAGTTACCAAATGAACAATATTCCTATGGCATTTATTTAGGTAAAGCAAGCTAATTTACACTTTTCATATGGGTATTTTGGCTATGTGTAGGCATAACCTGGAGAAGGCAATGGCAACCCACTCCAGTACCCTTGCCTAGAAAATCCCATGGATGGAGGAGCCTGGTAGGCTGCAGTCCATGGGGTTGCTCAGAGTCAGACACGACTGAATGACTTCACTTTCACTTCTCACTTTCATGCATTGGAGGAGGAAATGGCAACCCACTCCAGTGTTCTTGCCTGGAGAATCCCAGGGACGGCAGGGCCTGGTGGGCTGCCATCTATGGGGTTGCACAGAGTCAGACACGACTGAAGCGACTTAGCAGCAGCAGCAGCAGGCATAACCTACATATTTTGGAGAAGGAAATGGCAACCCACTCCAGTGTTATTGCCTGAAGAATCCCAGGGACGAGGGAGCCTGGTGGGCTGCCGTCTATGGGGTCGCACAGAGTCAGACACGACTGAAGCGACTTAGCAGCAGCAGCAGCAGCAGCCTACATATTTACTATGCATTGATCACAGTGCAGTCTAACAATCCCAGGAAAAATAATATGTTGCTGCTAAGTTGCTTCAGTCGTGTCCGACTCTTTGCGACCCCATGAATTGCAGCACGCCAGGCCTCCCTGTCCATCACCAACTCCCAGAGTTCACTCAAATTCACGTCCATCGAGTCAGTGATGCCATCCAGCCATCTCATCCTCTGTCGTCCCCTTCTCCTTCTGCCCCCAATCCCTCCCAGCATCAGGGATTTTTCCAATGAGTCAACTCTTCTCATGAGGTGGCCAAGGTTTTGGAGTTTCAGCTTCAGCATCAGTCCTTCCAATGAACACCCAGGACTGTTCTCCTTTAGGATGGACTGGTTGGATCTCCTTGTAGTCCAAGGGACTCTCAAGAGTCTTCTCCAACACCACAGTTCAAAAGCATTAATTCTTCGGCGCTCAGCTTTTTTCACAGTCCAACTCTCACATTCATATATGACCACTGAAAAAACCATAGCTTTGACTAGATGGACCTTTGTCAGCAAAGTAATATCTCTGCTTTTCTCTATGCTATCTAGGTTGGTCATAACTTTTCTTCCAAGGAGTAAGCGGTTTTTAATTTCATGGCTGCAATCACCATCTGCAGTGATTTTGGAGCCCCCCAAAATAAAGTCTGACATTGTTTCCACTGTTTCCCCATCTATTTCCCATGAAGTGATGGAACCAGATGCCACAATCTTAGTTTTCTGAATACTTGTTCATTAAATTTACATGGAAAATGCAGTGGAAAGTGGATTCATTTACTTGGATAATTGAAGCCTCAAGCTAGATCATTTCAGTAACTTTACAGATAATTGAGGCAAGATTTTACTTTTTTCTTTCCTATAGTTCATGAACCAAGAACTTCCAGATGTTCAAGCTGTATTTAGAAAAGGCAGAGGAATAAGAGATCAAACTGCCAACATCTGTTGGATTATAGAAAAAGGAAGAGAGTTCCAGAAAAGCATTTACTTCTGCTTTATCAACTACGCCAAAGCCTTTGATTGTGTGGAACACAACAAACTGTAGAAAATACTTAAAGAGATGGGAATATCAGACCATCTTACCTGCGTCCTGAGAAATCTGTATGCAGGTCAAGAAGCAACAAGTAGAACCAGAGATGCAATAACAGACTGGGGCCAAATTGGGACAGGAGTACATCAGCTGTATATTGTACCTTGCTTATTTAACTTATATGCAGAGTACATCATTTGAAATGCTGAGCTGGACGAAGCAGAACCTGGAATCAAGATTGCTGGGAGAAATATCAGTAACCTCATATATGCAGATGATGCCACTCTTATGGCAGAAACCAAAAAGGAACTAAAGAGCCTCTTGATGAAAGTGAAAGAGGAGAATGAAAAAGTTGGCTTAAAACTCAACATTCAAAAAATGAAGATCATGGCATCTGGTTCAATCACTTTATGACACATAGATGGGGAAACAAAGGAAACAGTGACAGACTATATTTTCTTGAGCTCCAAAATCACTGCAGATGGTGACCAGCCATGAAATTTAAAGACACTTGCTCCATGGAAGAAAAGCTATGACCAACCTAGACAGCTTATTAAAAAGCAGAGACATTACTTTGCCAACAAGGGTCCATCTAGTAAAAGCTATGGTTTTCCCAGTAGTCATGTATGCATATGAGAGTTGGACCATGAAGAAAGCTGAGTGCTGAAGAATTGATGCTTTTGAACTGCGATGTTGGAGAAGACTCTTGAGAGTCCCTTGGACTGCAAGGAGATCCAACTAGTCCATCCTAAAGGAAATCAGTCCTGAATATTCACTGGACGGACTGATGCTGAAGCCGAAGCTCCAATACTTTGGTCACTTGATGCAAAGAGCTGACTTATATGAAAAGACTCTGATACTGGGAAGGATTGAAGGCAGGAGGAGAAGGGGATGACAGAGGATGAGATGGTTGGATGGCATCACTGATTCGATGGACATGAGTTTGTTCAAGCCCCGGGAGTTGGTGATGGACAGGAAAGCCTGTTGTGCTTAGTCATGGGGTTGCAAAGAGTCAGACACTACTGAGCAACTGAACTGAACTGATCCTTAAATGATCTTGATAATTGCTTCTTTTTCACTTGATTTTATGTGGGAAGAAATAAAGTAGAAAAATTCCTCATAGTTTTCCAAATATTTTTTCCTATTGCCATTTTGCTCAAAAAGTCTTTTTTTTTTTTTTTGCATTATATCTGAGAGACTTAATAAATAATAGTTAACTGATTCCCTCCAAAGACTGAAGTTGTAGGGATACACACACACACAAATGTATATCTTGTGTGTATATGTACATGTGTACTTTTACACATATGGGCTTCCCTGGTGGCTTAGTGGTACAGCACCCTCCTGCCAATGCAAGAGACACTGGTTTTATCCCTGAGTTGGAGAGATCCCCTGCAGAAGGAAATGGTAGCCCACTGCAGACACCACAACTTGGTGGCTAAACAACAACTATTACATATATCAAATCCAATAGAGATAAAAATTCCCAATCAGGAAAATATTACATATATCAAATCCAGTAGAGATAAAAGAATCCCAGTCAGCTAGTCACTATATATGTATATATAGTGGGTTTAGGGTTAGGGTTATATATAGGGAGATATATATATGTATATATAGTGGGTTTCCCTGGTGGCTCAGGCAGTAAAGCATCTACCTGCAATGCAATAGACCTGGTTTCAATTCCTGGGTGAAGAGGATCCCATGGAGAAGAGAATGGAAACCCACTCCAGTATTCTTGCCTGGAGAATTCCATGGGGAGAGTAGCCTTGCCAGCTACTGCCATGAAGTTGTAGCGTCGGACACAACTGAGCAACTAACACACTCACTTCTCACTTTTCATACATATATAGTATTACATGTATATTATATGTGTATAAACATATATTTGTTTATTTATAAACATATATATAATAGTTGGCAATGGGAGCAACACAAGCAGTTACGTGAGAAGCTGATGACATAGCAATGGGTTGTCTTTATATGTGGCACACCTTTGATGGTAAACTATAGAAACAGCACAGAACCAACTATCAGGACATTAGAAAATCTCCTAGCAAGCCTCCACAGAGGGTCTATTGGTGGACTTTGTCAATGAAACAGAAGCCATGTATGAGTCTGTTTGGGCACTCCATACCTCATTTTCCCAGTCATCTGAAATTTATCCTATTCCAATAAAAATTTACTTATTTTCAAAAAGATCATGTTTTCTCTTAGGTCTCCTGAACCTATAGTCATTAAAGTGTCAATCAACATGATAGCTTCTTTCTGTCTTCCTCATATATTCTGATATTTATTTTCTTCTGTCTCTACCACGCATTCCAAAGATGGCTATCTGGACTGGTATTACCCAACAGAACTTTCTGCACTGAGAGAGTTGTCTTAATTCTGCACTGTCCACTTCAATAATCATTAGCTATATGTGTTAATGAGTTATGGCTAATGCAACTTTGGGACTGTATTTTTTCATTTTGTTTAGGTTTAATTGCTCAACATGTAAATTGAGATATCTGCAGTGGCTTATGGTTATCATATTGGAAAGTGAAGCTGTGGACCTTGACATTACTATAAATGCATAAAGTACAACATCACAATGTAAAGCATTCTACTCTTGGTCCATCAGTCCAGCTCCTATAATCTAATACTTTGCTTAAATATTTGATCAGACTCAGCAAGTACTCTAGCCTACTCTTAGCTCCTTCTTAGAGTTACTTCCTTCTTTCTTAGTTAAATTTTATTGTATATTTTTATGATCACTATCTTGTGCCATTTCTCTTCTGTTGTACTCCACTGATAAAACTACAATCTCTAACCCAATTTACTGTAAATTTCATATGAAAGTGAAGTAAGCCAGAAAGAAAAACACCAATACAGTATACTAACACATATATATGGAATTTAGAAAGATGGTAACAATAACCCTGTATACGAGACAGCAAAAGAGACACTGATGTATAGAACAGTCTTTTGGACTCTGTGGGAGAGGGTGGGATGATTTGGGAGAATGGCATTGAAACATGTATAATATCATATATGAAACAAGTCGCAAGTCCAGGCTCAATGCACGATACTGGATGCTTGGGGCTGGTGCACTGGGACGACCCAGAGGGAGGGTATGGGGAAGGAGGAGGGAGGAGGGTCCAGGATGGGGAACACGTGTATACCAGTGGTGGATTCATGTTGATATATGGCAAAACCAATACAATATTGTAAAGTTAAAAATAAAAAAAAAAAGAAGACTCATTAAATGGCCTGGAAGGAAAAAACAAAAAAAACAAAAAAACACAGATGTGCTGACCTTTCTCCCTTTAAATTTAAGACCGTGTATTATTTTACACTTTCAAAGTAATCTTATTATGCCTTTATTATTGTTCATGCTCCTGCCTGACAGAATGACCAGTTCATATCATAGGTCTCCACAAATATAAAAATTCCTTCTTCTATCCTCAGTGAAACTTGATTATATCACCTAACAGTTCACTGAGGAAGGAAGAATTATCAGATAAGTCTACTTCATCAACTTACTGAAAAATCCTACCTACATCTTGTTGAATGTCCTTCCTTTTTCTGAAATGCACCTAAAGAATGCCAAACTTAGAAATTTTTTACTTACTGTACTCTGTCTCCTAAAAATTGTCCTAAGTTGGCTTGCTTCCTGTTATTCTTAGTTTAAAGTAAAAGGGCATCCCTTTAGTGGGACCTTCTTTGATATACCCCCTCCCTTGATTGAACCCATTAATATCCATCTCATTGTCTTACTTGATTGTTTTTATGGTATGATGACTTCATGAATGTATTTTGTCTGTTGGTTTACTTGTATACAGTCTGTCTTCTCTATGAGATTAGTTAAGCTCTTTATGAGCATGGGTAGGTACTGTGTGTTAGTTACTTTATCCTCAGCAATTCGAATAGTGCCTAGAATATTGGAGGACTCTAAAATACTTATTGAATGG
This sequence comes from Bubalus kerabau, assembly GCF_029407905.1. Taxonomy (NCBI): domain Eukaryota; kingdom Metazoa; phylum Chordata; class Mammalia; order Artiodactyla; family Bovidae; genus Bubalus; species Bubalus kerabau. Next base: position 65,401,651 of record NC_073629.1, on the reverse strand, counting down.
ATAAATAAAGGTAGGCAATGAGATCAAAGAAATTGTTCTTTTGTGCTCAGCTCAACCCAAGTATCATCTTCTTTTGAATTATTCCCTCTTCTCTACTCATGCCCACAGTTCTAGATAAAGTGTCTCTCTTCAAAGAGTTGGACACGACTGAGAGACTGAGCACTATCTTTGTGGTAGTTTAGTCACTAAGTTCTGTCTGATTCTTATGACCCCATGACCTGTAGGCTTCCAGGCTCCTCTGTCCATGGGATTCTCCATGCAAGAATAGCGGAGTGGGTAGCCATTTCTTTCTCCAGGGGACCTCCCCAACCCAGGGAGTGAACACTGACCACCTGTATTACAGGAGGTCGCCTGCATTATAGGTGGATTCTTTACAGACTGAGCCACCAGGAAAGCCTGAGCACTATCCTTAGTCCAATATAATAATATCTCATAGTAAGCAGTTTATTGATACATTTGTCGCAAACTTTCTTAAATTTAGAGATCTCAAAATGCCATACTGGGCTATTTTTCTTCTTTCCCTAATGCCCTTTGCCTGTTGACTTCATCTATACTGATGATTTCAATTGCCATTGTTCCAAAAAAGGATGTAAAGTTTCTGATCTGTGACATAGATGTCTCATTGACATTCATCTCTACTGTTTACTTTATATCCTTTTACCAAGCATTATCCTTCTTCAAAATTTCCTATCACAGTGAACAAAACACCAGACACTTAGCATCTCAGCTACGAGATGTTATCATTAAATCTTTTCTTTTTCTTCCCATATTTAAATCCTCACTAAATCTTGACAATTCTGTTTCCAAAACACATTGGAAAACACTTCACTTCTTTTTGTCACTACTGCCTTGCCTCTTGTCCATTTATCATTCTGGCATGAACTTTTGAAATAACCAAATAACTAGTCCCTTTGGTCTACAATTTTCCCCCTCCAGTCTGTTTTCCACATTGTGGTAGAATGGTTCATTTAAAAAGAACATCTGATTATATTACTCTACTGCTATAAATTATCCTTTAATTATTGTAAAAATTATTTCATGAAGACCTATATTTAATAGCTGACATGGTCTAAACATACCTACCTCTCCAGAAATGAGAAACACCACTCTCCTATACCTTTTCTTTACTCCAGCCTCAGTACCTTTCCTTGCCATTGTCATCCTTTCCACCTATGTGAGCATTTACTTGGAGGCTATCTTTATTTCTAAACTTTCTAATTATCACCTCTTATTTATCTTTCAGATCTGAAGATCAAGTGTTACTTCATGAAGAAAGACTCTCATCCCAGCTCACCTCTGTCCTCTTGCTCCTATGGACGCTTATAATTCCCTAAATTTACAAATATCTGAATGCTTATAAATTGAAAGCAATAGACTACAGTGGCATGTTTTGCTGTACACTTGATTTTATTTCTCATGAAATACATCCTTAAAATTCTGTAAAACTGGGTAAACTTTCTTTTATTGTTTCCTCAAAACTACTGTGTGAATCAGGCAAGCTAAACATCATCGCCAATTCACAGGTAAGGAAACTGCTGTTCAGATTTCAAGGGCTGAATGACAGAAGCAATACTTGAAGCTAGGTGCCCTGACACTAATCTCGTGGTATTTTTTTTAGGCCTGGACAATCATGTGTGTTAGTGTAGTCATAACTGATATCTAAATACATATATATATATGTGTGTGTGTGTGTGTGTGTGTGTGAGTGTGTGTGTGTGTTAGTTGCTCAGTCATGTTAGACTCTGTGACCCCATGAACTGAAGTCCACCAGGCTCCTCTGTCCATGGAATTCTCCAGGCAATAATACTGGCGTGGTTACCCATTCCTTTCTCCAGGGGATCTTTCTGACTCAGGGATCATTCCTGCATTGCTGGCAGATTCTTTACCCTCTGAGCCACCAGGGCCAGACATCAAAGTGAACAGATAAAACTAACATCCTTAGAATTTATAGTACTATTTTGTTTATAGAATTTTTTTGTAGTTAAATGGCCTGATTTTCATTTAACTTGATCTTGTATTATATTCCTGATGGTAGTGCCAACTTTTTAGTAAAGAGAGGAAGAAAAAACTTCTTGTTAGGATTCAGGCTTCAAGCTGTTGCAAGAACAAATTATTCTATGCTTACAATTCATTGTATAATAAACACTTTTAAAAGGAAAAATATACATCTTATATTCAATGAAGTGTTGTTTTCTTAGAAACTTATGAACAACAAGGATTTGAAAACAATTTTGCCACACATGACTCATGAATAAATTCTTTCTTCGTTGTAGAAGGCACCATCTTTGCCCCATTATTAGATGAAATAAACCCAAGGACAAAAGAAATCAAGAGGTAATCCTTTTGGCAATCTTGTCATGCAGTTTCTGCAAAACATTCCCTGCAGTGCAGGATTGTTCAAAGCTTCACATGCTGAGTCTTGCTTGCTGTGTGAAAAAAACTAGCTGCCTCTTGCTGAGAAAGATTTTCTGAAAAGGAAAAGGAACTGAGTGACTTGCTATGTCAGTATGGCCCAAGGTCTTGACAGGCCATAGTCCATGTCTCAGTGATCCATTGTATTTGTTTCACAAATACTGCACCCTGATTGGTTGAAGGTACCTAGCCTTGAGAAGGAAACATCTCATTTAATGTTACCCTCTTTTTTCCAAAGAGCCTCTTCTGCTACACCAGCCTCTTATTTTCCAAACTTTTTTTCTCTCTGCTTCCTTAATCCTATTAGCACTTGATGTCAGAAAACATGAGACATTATAAAACTACAAAAATACATAATTCTTATAAATTTATAATACAGATAAAATGCAAATACTCAAGGTTATGCAAGAAAGTTCCATCTTATGAGATTTCCAGACTCACTGACAGTGTATTAAAACTTTACATGCTTTGGGGAAAAATATCTGGGATTGAAGAATGACCCTTTGCCACTGTTATTCACTTTGAGAACTAAAGGTAAAGATTGACAGGGAAAGTTCTTGAGAAGAGCTGTTGCCAAAAAGAGGACAAAATTTTGCTATATAGGAAACTGAGTGTGTTGTATTATAGGTTGCCTCTTAGTCGATTGTCATGCATTCATATAGTTGAAAAAACTGATTCGGGATCCTAATGTAAATAGTACAAAGGAGATATACATAAACAGTCTATAGATATGGTTTGATTTATTATGTGATTTGATTTTAATAGTATATTATGGGACCAAAATTTTTAACCATAGCATAACAGTTAAAAAATGTTTAAAACTGCTCTATGACTATTCTTTTACAAAGATTTTCTCTCCTCATTATATTATCAAGAATTGCAAAATTTAGAATTCTAAAAGCTCTATTAAATATCACCTCTCTCTTTGTTTTCAGACAAAGAGATAAACAGCTCAAAATTGGTCAAAATTCCCCATATGCAGTTAGTATGGAGAGGACTTTGCCTCATTCCAGCCTAGTGACCTCTATTGGATGACATCTTATATTGTGCTTTATTTATTTATTTATTTATTTTTAAACTTTACAAAATTGTATTAGTTTTGCCAAATATCAAAATGAATCCACCACAGGTATACCTGTGTTCCCCATCCTGAACCCTCCCCCCTCTTCCCTCCCCATACCATCATCTGGCTTCCATATTTACTATGCAAAAAAATCCAAAATATCATAGGACCAAATGTAAAGCATGAAAGGTAAAAAACAAAATGAAGATATATTTCAAATTTAACTTTCAATAACAGAAACTTGATTTCTGTGGTTGAAATTATTCACCATTTAGATGAGTACTACAAAACATTTCTTTAAAACATCAAGTTTCTTGACTAATGAATAATTATCATCTTGACCTTTTTATTTCTTCAAATTAAGCATCAAGTTTAGTTTAAGCTTCAAATTTAAGCCCCTTGAAATATTTATGGTTATTGCAAATTAAAACAAATGTTGAAAAGAAAATTATATTAAATATAGGGTTTGTTGTTGTTTGTTGTTTGAATCACTAAGTTGTGTCTGACTCTTTGTGGCCCCAAGGACTGTAGCCTGCTAGGCTCCTCTGTCCATGGAATTTCCCAGGCAAGAATCCTGAAGTAGATGCAGCTATATTTAAGAATCTTTAAAGAACTGTAGATGCTCAATAAATATTTTTAAATTAAACATATTTTGTGGTTTCAGATATACTGTAGCCTCTAGAAACTTTCCCCTAATTTTTTTTATTTTTTTACTTTACAATATTGTATTGGTTTTGCCATACATCAACATGCATCCGCCACGGGTGTACACGTGTTCCCCATCCTGAACCCCTCTCCCACCTCCCTCCCTATACCATCCCTCTGGGTCATCCCAGTGTACCAGTCCCAAGCTTCCTGTATCCTGCGTCAAACCTGGACTGGCGATTCATTTCTTATATGATATTATACATGTTTTAATGCCATTCTCCCAAATCATCCCCCACCCCCCACCCCCGCTCCCACAGAGTCCAAAAGACTGTTCTATACATCTGTGTTTCTTTTGCTGTCTTGCATACAAGGTTGTCATTACCATCTTTCTAAATTCCATATATATCTGTTAGTATACTGTATTGGTGTTTTTCTTTCTGGCTCACTTCACTCCCTATAATAGTCCCCTAATGTTAACATTTTAATAACCATGGTGCATTCATCAAGGTAAAGAAACTTACATAGATGAATTACTATTAACTGAAGATTTCACTAATTTCTTCATAAATATCTTTTTCTGTTCTAGCATCTAACCCAAGGTACCACACTACATTTAATCGTTGTGTCTATTCTCCTCTGGTCTCTGGCAATTCCTATGTCTTTATTTCAAACAACATTGTTCGTTTTGAAGGGAAGAAGTTAGGTGTAATGTGGAATATCCTTGAATTTTGATTGGTCTGATGATTTTTTCATGCTTAGATTGGAGTTAGAGGTTTTAGAGAAGAATACCACAGGGATGAAGTGACCTTCTTAATGCATCATATCAGAGATTACATGATATCAATGACATATTCTTGGTGATGTTAACCTTGATGAAATTAATATTCTCCAGATGCCTCCACTGCCATTTCCTCCTTTAATACTTAATCCTTGGAAGTAAGTGATGCTTTCAGCCCACACTCAAGCAGAAGAGAATCAAGCACTAATTTCTGTAAAGAACAATATCTAATAGATTTATTTTGAATTCTTCTGTGAGAAAGATTTGTCTCAATTTATTTATTTTTTATTTAAGATGCAGCAATTTCACTATTGTATACAATTTACATTTTCTTCTATGATTCTAATTTTCTAATTTTAAACTTAACTGGATGACCCACAATTCTTTTCTTTTGTTTTTCCTGAGAACCTGAAGTGAATGGAGTAAAGAATTTACATTGTCTTTAAAATGTGTTTTCTTATCTGATCTATTAGAATCCAAATGCCAGAAAAACCCTTGCATATCTTCAATAAGAAATCATGGTAGAAGGAAATTTGATGTCCAAATATGGACCAAGAAAATAAGTTTTATGCTGAATAGTCTGGATAAAGCTTATCAGTCTACTTCATTAAAGATACACATGTACCTTCTAAGATAGGAGCTATGACAGCCAAAAATAATATCTTGAGCATTTTGAGATGTAACCAAACACAACGGTTTCTTTTTTGCATGCTAACAGATGGACTATAACAAATTGAAATTGCAGCTACATTCCACAAACAGGGAACATATTTTCTAAAAGCCTCAGCTTCAAGGGATTTGAGTTTATGCTTTGGAAGGACTAAATAGCCTGCTCATTGTGACCTCAATGGGCAACAAGGGACATATAGAGACAATAGATCCTGCACACATATTGGTCTATGACTATTAAGTGCCTTATAAGTGAGAAACAAAACTTTAGAATCAATAGAGATTTTTATGGGAAGCCAATGAAGAGATTTTCAATTAAAGGGTAATATGTTCAAACAGATGAATTCCTGTAAGGATGTGGCTGGCTACATTCAACAGAGAATATGTTTTGGAAAGAGCACAGCTTTGCTTACCCATATGTAGAAAGTTTGAGTGATCTCCCAACTTTATAAAAATATATTGTTAATACCACATAGAAGGTATTTATATCATAAGAAAAGTTTCTCATGATGAGATAATGGATTAGGAAATATTTTGTAAGTGGTAAAATCCTCACAAATGTTAGTAAAGATTATTAGAGTTATTACATAACGATTCTTAATTTACAGCTTGTAAGAGGTGTCAGTTTAATGCCAATTTTTACTTAATAATGCTGACAGCAGAGAACTATGATTTCACCCATAAGTGAAATATTTAGCTTTGAGATATTTCACATTTTTTCCACCCTCTTTACTAAATCTTGTCTAGATGAGATTAACATTTTCCAACAATGAAATTATTCTTGCATCAACTGACTTTTACCTACTCCATGTAGAGTTAGGCAGGGACATGAGAGTTCACCCGACGGCCTATGTTTATGTTTTCAGTCAGAAGTGACACTGACAGCAAAGTAAGAAGTTCTTGCACTGAAAGTTCCTTTTAACCCAGCAAAGTGTTCATAATCACAAACTGAAGCAGAAAGATATAAGTGACAGGAGGAGGTAGATCCTTAGTTTTGTTGATACTTTGCATGAATTTCTCGAACTGTCATCTCCATTCACATAGTCACTCTGCTTTAAATACTTTCCTTTTTCCCTGCTTCCCTGTGTTCGTCTATGATCCCCTTGTTGCTGTTGTTCAGTCGCTCAGTTGTGTCCAACTCTTTGTGACCCCAGGGACTGCAGCATGTACATAGATTTCCTAGTCCTTCACCATCTCCTGGAGTTTGCTCAAACTCATGTCCATTGAATCGAGTGATGCCATCCAAACAACTCATCCTTTATTGTCTCCTTATCCTCCTGCCTTCAGTCTTTCCCAGCATCAGGGTCTTTTTCAATGAGTCAGCTCTTCCCATCAGGTGGCCAAAGTATTGGAACTCCAGCTTCAGCATCAGTCCTTCTAGTGAATATTAAGGGTTTATTTACTTTAGGATTGACTGATTTAATCTCCATGCAGTCCAGGGGACTCTCACGAGTCTTCTCCAGCACCACAGTTTGAAGGCATCAGTTCTTTGGTGTTCAGTCTTTTTTATTGTCCAGTTCTCCCATGCATACAGACCTTTGTTGGCAAAGTACTGTCTCTGCTTTTTAATACGCTGTCTAGGTTTGTCATTGCTTCCTTCCAAGGAACAATTTTTTTTTTAATTTTATGGCTGCAGTCACCATCTGCAGCAATTTTGGAGCTTAAGAAAATAAAGTCTGTCACTGTTTCCATTGTTTCCCCATCTATTTGCCATGAAATGATGATACTAGATGCCATGATCTTCATTTTGTTTCACTCTCCTCTTTCACCCTTATCAAGTGGCTCTTTAATTCCTCTTTGCTTTCTGCCATAAGGGTGGTGTCTTCTGCATATCTGAGGTTATTATTTCTCCCGGCAATCTTGATTCCAGCTTGTGCTTCTTCCAGCCCAGCGTTTCTCATGATGTACTCTATATACAAGTTAAATAAGCAGGGTGACAATATACAGCCTTGACATACTCCTTTTCCAATTTGGAACCAGCCCATTGTTCCATATCTGGTTCTAACTGTTGCTTCTTGACCTGCATATTGGTTTCTCAGGAGACAGGTAAGGTGGTTTGGTATTCCCATCTCTTAAGAATTTTCCACAGTTTGTTATGATCCACACATTCAAAAGCTTTAGCATAATCAATGAAACAGAAGTAGATGTAGTCAGTGAAGCAGAATCAGAAGCGTCTACTTCTGATCCCCTCGCATTCTACAAATCCTTTCTCAGAACTTCTGTGGGGATAAGCTTTCTAAAGTCTAATCTGATCATATCATCTTTTGTCTTAAAACCCTCTAATAGTTTCCTGTATCTCTCATGATGGAAAATGAAATTGATTAGCATGTCCTGTGCAGCCCTTCATCACCTGGGATTTGCTTTCCTCTCCACACTCCTCTAACCTGGCCTCTAAGTGTTTGTAATAACAAGCTGTTTCCCTTTTCTGTTTTCAGGCCCTATTTCCCCAGTCTTCTACCTTTCTGTCCTTCATGCATGTTGCTTCTTCAATCTGGAACAATTTCCAGTCTTTTGAGGAGATTCTCGTGTATCTTAGAATGGTTTGAGTTCCCTGTGGGTGTTTCCATTGCCACTTTATGCATGTCTCGTTATGTGCATTTGTACAGATTCTATTTGTCCTCTTGTCTGTCTTCTCCACCAGATAAAAAGCTGCTTGGTCGGGGGCTATGCTCTAAGTCTTATTCCCAATTTACAGTTGATATTTATTAAATATTTGCTAAATATACACCAAGACTATGTTTTCAAGTATATTGTCAAGTAAATGATGTATTTGAAAAAAAAAATCTATTTTCATGCTGTGTACATTACTTCAGTTTAATAATGTGTTAAGGTTTATAAAATATTTGGAAAAACTATAGCGTTCGTAAAAATATTTTATCAGTCTTTCTTAGTTTTTTTTACAGTTTTCACAACTTTCTTTCAAAATTAACTTTTATATCTTTTTCATAATCTCAGTCTGATAATTTATGATTTTGATGAATTTTTTATCAACAACTTGTGAGTGATATTCCAGATACATAAAAGTAATTGCAATTAGCTTTTCTACTTAAAACATTTAGATCTGGAATTTCTTACATGTAGATAATACAACATGTATGAAATTAATAGTAGACTGGCCACTTGATGAAGAGCATAGTACACTTAAAAAAAAAATAAACTGATAAACAAAACATAAGCCATTCATTAAGAAGGTACATTCAACAAGCAGGTGATTGATTTGAGATAAAATGAGGCACAAATCACAACTGGGCTCAACATCCTCATAAGTGCTGAAACATAAAGCACCCCACTGAAAGAAAACTAGTAATGGAATAACTACTCTGGTATTTTTGGGGAAACCCTATTTTGTGTAAGCCAAGTTACAATAATTGAGGATGTTAAGAATTCCGGAACTAAATCAGTAAATGGCCCTCTTTTTTTTTTTTTTTTTTTTTTTCTTTTAATCAAATCTCTACCTTTAAGAGCTCTCCCATGGTCAGGGAAGCTGTTACCACCTGAGAATTCTGGAATCATGACAGTGGTTCACTTCCCACCAAATTGTCTTGCACAGTAACTTAAATGGAAAACTATCTCTTGCTGTCAATAGCACTGTATTTTAATAACAATAACGCAGTAATCAGTAATGCCAATTTACAAACAACAGGCACTTTACAAGTATTATCTTCCTTAACTATAAATACCTACAAAGAGAAACTGTTACATTTTACATAAATATGCAAATATAGAGATAAAAATAACATGTTCAAGGTAACTAAAAAGTAACAGGGCAAGACTTCAAAATCATGTCCCTTTGGATTCATAGCCCAAGATCTTAGCCAAGGAAAATAACACATAGTTTCAGAAAAGGAAAGTCACATATAAACTTTATTTTGGAAAAATGCAACTGTCTGTACTCATTTGGCTTTCAAACACCCATTTCTTTCAAAATAAAGTAGCCTATTCTACTTCCAAATAAGGACATGCATTTTTGTTTTGTTTTCAAGTTAGGACTTGTTTTGTTCTGATGAGATCTCTGGAGGTAGTTTGGACATTTAAAAGTGATGTGAAGATAAAGTGATCATTTTATCACCACACAATGTATTCAGTTTAGACATGTGGCTATTTTGGTGGGTGTTATTCTTTTTTTAGGGCATTGTGATTGACAGAAATTACATCAGGATCACACACAAAAAATTAAGACTTGTAACCCTAGGGAAGCATCATGTACAGGTAAGAAAAATGGAGATTCTTGTAACCTATCTCTTTTGAGAACAATAGAGTCCCTCTGTGGATTCATATTTTCTAACTATATCATCTTGATTTCTATGAAAATTTATAATGTAAAATCACAAAACACATGAGACCACAAGCCACCATAACTCAGAGTAAGGGAATAAAAGGAACACATTTAGAATAAAAACTAATTCAGATGTTAGAATTATCAAATAAAGATTATATTAGTTCAGTTGTGTCCAATTCTTTGTGAGTCCATGGACTATGTCCCGTCAGGCTTCTCTGTCCATGGAATTCTCCATGCAAGAATACTGGAGCTGGTTGCGATTTCCTTCTTCAGAGTAAAGATTATATATTAAGTCCATTTATAACATTAAAATAAAGAAAATATGTAATGAGATGAACAAATCAATATTTTTAAAACAGTCCCAAAAGCAAAGAAGATAAATATAAACATAAATGCTATTAAAGTATTAAAAATGAAGTCATTGTATTAATGACTGTTAATTCAATTAAAAGGTAAATGATAAAAGTGGAAGAATAACTGTTATTAACATAACTCAAATAACATAACTCAAATGATTAGGTGAAACAATAATCTCTATGCAGGTGACAAGCCAGTCAATAAACTGAATACCTGAAAATTCCCTATAGTGAAGCATAAAGTTAAGGTATAAAATATAAAGCTGAGAGATGTGATACAAAGTCTGTAACATAGATATAAATGGAATTCCAGAAGAAGAAAATACAAAGAATAGGGGAAAATATACTTTATGAAGATGTATTAACAGAAATTTCTAAAGTTAATAAAGTTAACAGAAATAGAAACTGTAATCAGAAATCTTCCAGCAAACAAAAGCCCAGGACCAGACAGTTTCACAGCTGAATGCTACCAAAAATTTAGAGAAGTGCTAACACCTATCCTACTCAAACTCTTCCAGAAAATTGCAGAGGAAGGTAAACTTCCAAACTCATTCTATGAGGTTACCATCACCCTAATACCAAACCAGACAAAGATGTCACAAAAAAGAAAACTACAGGCCAATATCACTGATGAACATAGATGCAAAAATCCTTAACAAAGTTCTAGCAAACAGAATACAACAACATATTAAAAAGATCATACATCATGACCAAGTGAGCTTTATCCCAGGGATGCAAGGATTCTTCAATATCTGCAAATCAATCAATGTAATACACCACATTAACAAATTGAAAGATAAAAAACATACGATTATCTCAACAGATGCAGAGAAAGCCTCTGACAAAATTCAACATCCATTTATGATAAAAGCCCTCCAGAAAGTAGGAATAGAAGGAACATACCTCAATATAATAAAAGCTATATATGACAAACCCACAGCAAACATTATCCTCAATGGTGAACAATTGAAAGCATTTCCCCTAAAGTCAGGAACAAGACAAGGGTGCCCACTCTCACCACTACTATTCAACGTAGTTTTGGAAATTTTGGCCACAGCAATCAGAGCAGAAAAAGAAATAAAAGGAATCCAGATTGGAAAAGAAGAAGTAAAACTCTCACTGTTTGAAGATGACATGATCCTCTACATAGAAAACCCTAAAGACTCTACCAGAAAATTACTAGAGCTAATCAATAAATATAGTAAAGTTGCAGGATATAAAATTAACACCCAGAAATCCCTTGCATTCCTATACATTAACAATGAGAAAGCAGAAAGAGAAATTAAGGAAACAATTCCATTCACCATTGCAAGAAAAAAATAAAATACTTAGGAATATATCTACCTAAAGAAACTAAAGACCTATATATAGAAAACTATAAAACACTGATGAAAGAAATCAAAGAGAACACAAATAGATGGAGAAATATATCATGTTTAGGGATTGGAAGAATCAATATAGTGAAAATGAGTATACTACCCAAAGGAATTTATAGATTCAATGCAATCCCTATCAAGCTACCAATGGTATTTTTCACAGAACTAGAACAAATAATTTCACAATTTGTACAGAAATACAAAAAAAACCTCTAATAGACAAAGCAATCTTGAGAAAGAAGAATGGAACTGGAGAAATCAACCTGCCTGACTTCAGGCTATAGTACAAAGCTACAGTCATCAAGACAGTATGGTACTGGCACAAAGACAGAAATATAGATCAATGGAACAAAATAGAAAGCCCAGAGATAAATCCATGCACCTATGGACACTTTATCTTTGACAAAGGAGCCAAGAATATACAATGAAGAAAAGACAACCTCTTTAAAAAGTGGTGCTGGGAAAACTGGTCAACCACTTGTAAAAGAATGAAACTAGAACACTTTCTAGTGTTCTATGGTGATACACAAAAATAAACTCAAAATGGATTAAAGATCTAAATGTAAGACCAGAAACTATAAAACTCCTAAAGGAAAACAGGCAAAACACTCTCCAACATAAATCACAGCAGGATCCTCTATGATTCACCTCCCAGAGTAATAGAAATAAAAGCAAAAATAAACACATGGGACCTAATTAAACTTGAAAGCTTTTGCACAACGAAGGAAACTATAAGCAAGGTGAAAAAGACAGCCTTCAGAATGGGAGAAAATAATAGCAAACGAAGCAACTGACAAATAATTAATCTCAAAAATATACAAGCAACTCCTGCAGCTCAATTCCAGAAAAAAAAAAAAGACCCAATCAAAAAATGGGCCAAAGAACTAAACAGACAGCTGTCCAAAGAAGACATACAGATGGCAAACAAACACATGAAAAGATGCCCAACATCACTCACTATCAGAGAAATGCAAATCAAAGCCACAATGAGGTACCATTTCACACCAGTCAGAATGGCTGCTATCAAAAGTCTACAAAAAATAAATGCTGGAGAGGGTGTGGATAAAAGGGAACCATCTTACACTGTTGGTGGGAATGCAAACTAGGACAGCCACTATGGAGAACAGTGTGGAGATTCCTTAAAAAACTGGAAATAGAACTGTCATATGGCCCAGCAATCCCACTGCTGGGCATACACACTGAAGAAACCAGAAGGGAAAGAGACACATGTACCCCAATGTTCATCGCAGCACTGTTTATAATAGCCAGGTCATGGAAGCAACCTAGATGTCCATCAGCAGATGAATGGATAAGAAAGCAGTGGTACATATACACAATGGAGTATTACTCAGCCATTAAAAAGAATGCATTTGAATCAGTTCTAATGAGGTGGATGAAACTGGAACCTATTATACAGAGTGAAGTAATCCAGAAAGAAAAACACCAATACAATATACTAATGCATATATATGGAATTTAGACAGATGGTAACAATGACCCTATATGTGAGACAGCAAAAGAGACACAGATGTATAGAACAGTCTTTTGGACTCTGTGGGAGAAGGTGGGGGTGGAATGATTTGAGAGAATAGCATTAAAACATGTATATTATCATATGTGAAATTGATCACCAGTCCAGGTTTGATACATGAGACAAGGTGCTCAGGGCTGGTGCACTGGGATGACCCAGAGGGATGGGATGGGGAGGGAGCCGGGAGGGGGTTTCAGGATGGGGAACACATGTACACCCATGGCTCATTCATGTCAATGTATGGCAAAAACCACTACAATATTGTAAAGCAATTAGCCTCCAATTAAATAAATTAAAAAGAAAAAGTTAATAAAGTAAGGATTTCACACTCTCAGTAAGAACCCAAGCAAGATAAATTACAAGAAGTCTGCTCTTGGTAATACTATGACAATACTATAAAATACTCTGGGAAAGGTAAAAATATTAATAAGACTATGAATAATAAACACTAGATGTCTCAATAGCAAAAGTAAAAGACAATGAATTAAAAGTGTGCAAAGTGAGAGGAAAAAAATGTTTAAATAAGAATTGTACATAGAGTACAAAATAAATTTGCCAGCATGTGAAATGCACTTTAAAGACAAAAAAAAAAAAAAAAAAAAATTACTAAAGATAGATCCTCACTTGAAATTCTACAGAATGCAATTTAGGAAGAATGAATTTGAACCCCAAAGAAGAGCAAAAACTTTAGGCAGGAATTGAATGAAGAAAATTAAGCATGATCAATATAAGCTTTGGTTGCCTTCATAAAAATGAGTGGACAGAAAAGCATGTCTCATTCATAAAGGGAAAATATTACAAAATAAAAACTAAGGCACAGCATCACTCTTTGTAATGCTGATTCATTAATTATTTAATTTATAAAAAAAGTCCAATTACAGTAATTGAAGTTTTGTCAGCTATTAGGTATTTGTTTCCCATCCATCTCTCTGTTTACATGTTGAAAATGTCTGTTCCTTTTGCAGTTTATCTTTTATATAAACCTCCTTTACATTCTCATTCATGGGAGCTATAATTTTATTACCTCTTTACAAATATTAATGATAACATTTTATACTTCTGCTATTTTCCTTCCCTAAAACAGATTTTAGATAATTTCATCTGAAAATCTCTGAGAAGCAATGTGTTTTCCTAAGTTTGGTGCACGTTTGGTCTTCCCATTATTTCAAAAATACGCAGTGTAGTTGTCTAATTAAATGCAGAAATCTTACTAAAGAATTCAGTGTCCTTTGTGGCAGATTGCAAAACAGAACTGAAAAGATGTGGGCTATGAACTCAAATAGACCCGGATTCAAATCCCTCTGAAACCCTGCCCATTTTCTTTTCCAGGATGCTTCATTGCACTATTTCTGTTTCATATACTGTTTTTATTATTTCAGTTAAATTCCAGTCTCCAGCATTGGCTTTTGTGTCTTCTACTGGCACAGCCCTCAGACTTTTCAAATAATTTTTGTTAATTATTTTAGCTGATTTGTTGGTTATTCAATTTTGTTTCTCAGCTATTAATTCACTTTTCCATAATCATTTTTGTGACTCATGGGGGTGGAAAACTGATATTTATCATTGGTCATCTGGTTTCCTGTTAGGTTTTACCAGTGGTGGGGTGCTAGGGTAGACAGGAGGCAGGAAAATAAATGAAAGCTTTCTTCCCTTCTGCCGGCTTGCTCTTCTTTTCAGCATCATGTCATAAGTGGCTCATACACCTGAGCTAGTGGTTGGTTCTAGCTTCTTGCTTCTTCCAGAAGCAGCATTATTTTCAATGGTAAAATGGAGATGATGTTTCAAATGAATATCAATCAAAGAATAAATATTTCCATCAATCTTAGTGCAATAGTGAGAATGAATTAATAAATTCTAACTTGAATGAATTTCCAAGACATAATTGAAGACAGAAAGATAACAGAATATATACAAAATAGCCCCATCCATATAGTTTTCAAACACGTGAGGCAAATGTTTAGGTGTTAGAAACTACAAAGAAATGCAAGAAAATGAACTTCAAAATTTGGTTCTCTGCAGAGGAAGGAAAGGGTAGAGAAGCCTCTTTGGGTAAGTAATAATTCCCATATTATTATTCTTTAAAATTTACACCAATTTGTCTAAAACAACCTTTTGTGTCTAAACTATTTTTTAATAATAAAAGTGAAATAAGTGAAATACAGCCTTTTATTAACAAGGCTTTGGTAAGATAAATTGGTATCGGATAAGTAGCAAAGTGCTAGAGTTTTTGTCAAAGAAATCTTGGTAGAGATAAAACAAAAGCCAGTTTTGTAATTATAAATATACCATTGAGATTTAGAAAGAAAGAAATGTAGGAAGGAAGTTAAGAAAAGGAAGGAGAAAAGGAAAAGAGGAGGAAGAAGGCAGAAGAAAGAAAGAAAAAATAAGAAAAGAGAAAAAAAAATACACTCCTTTTATAGTTTCAGTGAAGAGAGAGGACTCTTAACAATGGAATTATCTTTATGAGACCATAAGATGCAAGTCATAATTCTTGTTATGAGAAGATACAAGAAGTGTATATTTTCATCACAATAAAAATTTTAAAAATGAGTTCTACTCAACTGATTATGGTACTTTGATAATAACCTTCCTTGTTGTGGTGGTGTTCCGTTGCACAATCATGTCTGACTTTTTGCGACCCCATGGACTGCAGCATGCCAGGCCTCTCTGTCTCTCACCATCTCCCAAAGCTTGCCCAAGTTCATGCCTACTGCATCGGTGATGCCATCCAGCCCTCTCATCCTCTGATGCCCTCTTCTCCTTTGCCCTCAATCTTTCAACATCAGGAAACTTCCTACTCAACTCTTATTCAATTAAACATAGCTACAAATCTGTCTGTTTTGATGGATAGCCACACAGTTTTATGTAGTTTGACAGACATTTTCTAAATCTCTTTTAATACTCCTATTTCAGTTGTTGAAGTTACAGTGTTTTCCTTAAGGTACATTTAGTTATTTAAAATTGATGTAAGATTTATCTCTCGTCTTACCTTTGTAAGCTCTCGACAGTCTGTCTTCTCCATCAGTCTCTGTTTATTTTTTTAATTCATTTTCTGTTCCCTCCCTACTTTCTTCCCATCACTATTACCTACTTCACAACTCATGGGATAGTTTGAAAATTTTGTACATAAATTCATAAGGTTTGGAAAATTAAACTTACATTAGTAGAAATCTTGATTTAAACCCAGAGGCAATCATGTCACTCTGCTCACACTTCTCTACTCCTCATATCAATTTCTTAGTTTGTGGAATAGTTTGCTTAGAATTATACTTCTGCTGCTTTTAGTGGAATCTGAGTCACAGATTCCATATTTGTAAATTTGCCTACTTGCTAAAATTTATAACTCAAAATAAATAAATAACAGGGAAATTTTGCAGTCCTTTGTGGACATGCCCAAAGCAGGGAAAATATCAAGTCACAAATGTGCACATTCCCAGCTGAGGTCAAACAAGGAGACACTACTTTCTTATTTAAGCTTTCATATTTTAACAAGAGCTTTGCAGATGGCACTAGTGGTAAAGAATCTGCCTGCCAATGCAGGAAACATAAGAGAGCGCCCATTTGATCCCTGGGTCGATAAGATCCCCTGGAGGAGGGCATGGCAACCCAGTCCAATATTCTTGCCTGGGGAGTCCCATGGACAGAGTTGCCTGACAAGCTACAGTCCATAGGGTCACACAGAATCAGACACCACTGAAGCAACTTAGCGCGCACACACACATTGTAAGCAAATGGTGTTCTTTCAAAATCTATTTAGTGCCACCTTTTCTTGTTTAGCATTTTTATGCTTTTTGTTGTGATTTGCTGTTAAATGGCCCCCTACTGTAGTGCTGGATTGCCATCTGGTGTTTCTAACTGTAGGAAGGCTGTGATGTAGCTTATGGAGACAATACTTGTGTCAGACAAGATTTTTTTCAGGCATGAAGTATACAGCTGTTGGTTGTGACTTTGATGTTAATGAGTCAACAATATACATTAAATATGGCATCTTTAAACAGAAACACACCTAAAATAAGTTTATATGTTGATTGATGAAACTGTTGTGAAGAGAGGCACAGAGGAACTTAACTTTTTATTTCCCTTAGGAACAACAATTTAGCATCCCAGAAGAGGTGTTTGTATTGATCATAACTATTGTGAATACCAAAAAGATTGCTGCATATTAAAAAATAATAATTATATATATATATTTTATATATATATTATAATATATATATTATAAATATATATAAATATATATATATTTATATAAGGATATATAATGTCATGCATATATAAATGTCATGCATAGGAAGTAAAAAGTAAGTAAAAGCATGAAAATGTCATATATATATATATGTGTGTGTATATACATATGTATTGAACCACTCTTTTTTGTCTGATACTATACATGTGTATCTGAGAAGGCAAAGGCACCCCACTCCAATACTCTTGCCTGGAAAATCCCATGGACAGAGGAGCCTGGTAGGCTGCAGTCCATGGGGTTGCGAAGAGTCGGACACGACTGAGCGACTTCCCTTTCACTTTTCACTTTCATGCATTGGAGAAGGAAATGGCAACCCACTCCAGTGTTCTTGCCTGGAGAATCCCAGGGATGGGGGAGCCTGGTAGGCTACCATCTATGTGGTCGCACAGAGTCGGACACGACTGAAGTGACTTAGCAGCAGCAGCAGCAGCAGCATACATGTATATATAAACTAATCAAGTGACCAAAAAAATTATAAGATATTGGTTTGAAAACTAGAGACTGAGAGAATGAAAAGCTTCTAGTTAGCAAAAGGGAGTAAGGAAATTAAATTCATAATATATAATTTTTACTATATCATTGTAAATTAATATTATTGATGGAACAAAATCATTTTCATGAGCTTAATAACTCAACTTACCTATATTCTGACAATATATTAAATTGTCATAAATTTATCACATAAATTGTGATAAATTAGTTACAAATTCTGAAATGGGGATTTTAAAAAGCATAAATTATATTGTCTATAACTATGAATTCATGTTTGAATTGCTCACATTCAGTACTCTGTGCTTCTTAGGTTTATAAATTAGAGTGTAAGTCAGCACTCAAATATACATCTTTAAGAACATCAAATGCACTAATTATGTATATTATTTACTTTAAAATATATTGCATTAAAATATTTTTAAGAAAGAAAATTTCCTGAATGCACATAAGATACTATTTAAATTCCCACAATTTGCTTTTACTACACCTGTTTGAGGCAAACAACCTATTGCATTGACTTATGTTTGACAGTGATTCTTTGTGGCACTTTAAATGTCAACTTTCAAAGCCTTTGATATAATTTTTAACCAAATATATGAAGGTTTTTCTTGGGCAATAACATATTATCCCATTATCCTAGACCTGATAGTTTTAGCAAAAATACAAATGGATAAAATGAAAGGACAGTGAATTAACACAATTCGGTTTTTTGAATTTTGTTTTTTCACTTCCAATTGTTTTCACAGAGAAAGATACTATTCTCTGTTAGTAAAACAGGTTCTATTAGGAAGGATATAGGTCAAGAAAATTTATCTATAACTTTGATCTATGCTGTGTATTTGGAATATAAATAAAATATTTTCCATAACAATTTGTGGTCTCTGTCCAATGGTACAGCTATTAGAATTCTCAGTATTAAGTTTGATTTAATAGGTTGATTACACTTTTAAACTGTGTATACCTTATATTGACCAGTATTTACAAAGTTCCTTTATGAAAGCTTATTTCTTCTTAGTTTACCTAGTGATGGGAGTAATACTTTGGCATTATCTCTATTTAGATGCTAAAAACATTTGTCATCATGGCATATGATTTTTGACCTTGTCACTGAATCAAAATCTTGAAAAAGCATTACAATATTCACTCTTAACTAGATTCCTTGAACTAATCCATGGGCAATTATGGGATGCAACATTGTTACATGGGATTTCTTTATACATTTTGAGTACCCAAGCATCCAGGTCACTGTGCAATATACACCCATTATGAAAAAAGAAGGAGGAAGAAAAGGAGATGGCAAAATTCTCAGAAGCAATGGCACCTCTGTAGTATTAATAGTTACATCAATGTCATACAAATAGGGCTTATTTGTAGAGACCCTTACTGCAAACCTAAACTCCAGTGCTGTGAGTTTTATAACATTATGTAACTGATGGTCTGCACCAAACAAATGTTCAGAATTCCAGGAAACTGGGGCATTTTACTGTAATGATTTTTCTTTCCAAAATGTGTGAAGTCATATTCTAACTATTTTCAGATGCACGGGCACCTTAAACATAATGTGGCATTTTTCAGAAATATGTATTACTTTCAGGTGTGAGCAGACGGCACCAGGGATCTCAAATCAGGAAAACGAAAAGGAGAATCTGAGAAACGTAAAAGAAATCCAAAATATTTAGAAAAGCAAGGTTATGAAATGTGGAAAATTAGTCCATGCTGAATCAAAATGACCAAAAAGAGTGAATTAAATAAAAAGTGACCAAAAAGAAGCTTCCATAGAGATGTGTTTTCATAGCTCCTTCAGTTCTTTTGGCTTATTTATGCTTGTGTCTAAATCTCTGAATATCCAGAGAACATCTAATGCCAAAAAAAAAAAAAAAAAATGTTCACTAGCCACCTTTTCTAAGACAGAACTTTTCTCTTGAGACTAGAAGTACACCTACTTCTAACTCACTTTATCAATTCTGCCATCTCTCATAGATTCCTTTAATCACTCCCACTATATTTGTTTCTTTCCATAATTATTTAACCATGTTTTTGTCCCTAGTTCATCAAAACAGTGACAATACCACCTTCCATCAACTGTATGTCCCCTCCCCCAATAGTGCTTTTTGTCTGTTTTTTCCCTCACTGTGAATATTTGTGGTATTATCTGAATATTATTACTCACTATTTTAACTTAAAACAATGTTTCTACCTTTTCAGAAACTTGCAATTTGATGTCATCACCCCATCAGCATGCTTCCCAGGTGGCTCAGTAGTAAAGAACCTGCATTCCAATGCAGGAGACGCAGGAATTCCGAGTTCAATCCCTGGGTTGGGAAGATTCCCTGCAGAGGGAAATGGCAACCTACTCTAGTATCCTTGCCTGGACAATCCCATGGACAGAGGAGCCTGGCGGGCTACCATCCATAGGATCACAAAGAGCAGGACATATCTGAGCAACTAAGTATGCATGCACATGCCGATCAGTACCGTTCTTGCTGTCACTCAGTTAAACAGCAAGGGCTGGGTTGCTAATTCATAGACCACTTTTCAGTCCTTAGCTGCCCTGACTTCTACATTCCCTCTTTTCTTGAAATGTGCTTTTCCTGGCTTCTGGCACACAGTCCGCTCTAATTCTTCCTTTCTCTGTAAACTCTATCCATGCTGAGCCACTTAGAAGTCTAATCATGATCTCTCTTGCCTTAAGCTTAGATAAATGCTGTGTGCCTATCCATACAGGTATTCTGTTGCCCTTTTTTCAACTACAAGAATAGAGTCTGAATTGCCCATCAACTTCTGTTTCCTTCTTAGAAGCACAGGAAATACTTACTACTCTCCAAGTACTAGTGAGCATGGGAAACTATGAAAGGATGTTACAGTCCTTGCTGGCTACTCTCCTAGTCATTTTTTTTTTTTAACTGTTCTTACCACACAGTGCAGAGAACTTGAGAAGACTGACTGAGAGATAGTTATGAGATTTATCATTACCTTAGGAAGAACTGCACAAATTCCTTATGATTTCAGATCCTTTCAAGCACATTTTTATCATTCTGTCATTTACACTTTGCACCCAAATTCCACCTGAAGCTAAGGGGCAGGTCATGGGGGTCCTTCTCATTGTCCTTTCTTCTAAGATTCTTTCTTATTGAATAAGTTTTCTCTACTCCTCTCAACTCATAGAATCTTTATTTACTAAATCTTAGATGTGTTGTATTGTTCCAATATGCTGTTCTCTGGTTCTGCTATAGCATCATTTCCTGGGGAAATTAGTTGCCAGAGATATGAAATTGATTAGGGGAATGGACATGGAGAGGGACAGGGTTTGGGGAGCTGAGGAGAAAATGACTGTGCTGAAAGCAGAGCATTTAACATACAACTTTGGAAAATGAAATAGTGATGCTATGTGTAAAATAACATTTTTGTAAATTGCTGGCTTTCTAAATATTTTAATATAGCAAAGTACATAAGAATAATGTAACTTTTTGCAGCTGTTTTTCCACATCTCACCCTGTATGTGGACTTTTGTCTGGATCTTTTATCATCTTTTCATATTCTGTGCTTGATTTCGCCTATGATATGCTATTTTGTACTCTACCCTTTTGCATCAAGAACACTGAATTCCTTGGAAAAGACATTGTGACAATGCTGTTTTCCTTTCTTTTTTGTGTTAATCTGCTGGCAAATGTTTGGGCTTCAAGTCTCAGATCTGTGTTCTTGTCAACTTTTAAAGAAAAATGTCAATGAAATAATTATTTTTAAGTTTTAAATACTGACATTTTACCAATTGCCAAAAATAAATAAATCTTCTAAATACCCCATAATAAATTTAATGCAAATAAAATTATATTATTAAAAGTTAAAAATCTGAAATTTGATGATACCTAGTGGTGGTTATTATTAATATAGCTAAGAAGTTGTAAAACATGGTAAAATAATTAAAAACTATTATCAATGCTATTTTAATTGTGTTATAAAATATAAAACATGAAAATGAGTAAAGGAAATCCCTTTCCAAAATGGATTTGGGAAACCCTTGGGGTGGAGGGTCTCACACAAGTACCATTCATGAAGCCTACGTCATATACCCATCAGAAGAAGCTGACTTTACATCCCTTAGCAGGAAAAAAAAAAGATTTTCTCCTTGCCCAGCAACAACCCAGGCAATGGGAAACTATTATAAGTCAGCCAGTGAAAAGTCACCACAACTCCAAGCTCTCATTTTCCTCTAATGAACTTTCATTAAATATAGCCCTTCCCAACTTCCTCCATTCCTCTATATAAAAACAGAAACACTTCTCTCCTTGTTCCCAGAGCTTGCCTATAGTTTTCCATAGTATGGATAGCCTGAATTGCATTTTTTCTCCTATACATGAATAAAGTTGACTTTATTGGCTAATCCACTTATCTTTTTTGTTTGAGAGCTTGACAAGGGCCATGTCCAAGGTTTCACTTACAGGTGAAATAAAATGCGTCTCATATGCGTGCATGGTAGGTCGCTTCAGTTGTGTCTGACTCTTTGTGACCCATGGACTGCAGCCCACCAGGCTTCTCTATCCATCGGGATTCTCTAGATAAGAATACTAGAGTGGGTTGCCATGCCCTCTTCCTGGGGTCTTCCAGAACCTGGGATCGAACTTGTGTCTCTTACATCCTCTGCATTGGGCAGTGGGTTCTTTACAACTAGCGCCACCAGGGAAGCCCCATATCTAGCATTTATAGCTAGATATAGCACCATGGGCTTCCCTGGTGGCTCAGATGGTAAAGAATCTGCCTGTAATGTGGGGGAGACCTGGGTTTGATCCCTGGCTTGAGAAGATCTCCTGGAGGAAGGCATGGCAACCCACTCTAATATTCTTGCCTGGAGAATCACCATGGACAGAGAAGCCTGGTGGGCTACAGCCCATGAAACTCCAATGCTGGAACATCCTTTGCCTGGCAGCTGATTTTTTAGACTGCCCATACTATTTATTACACACTTTACAGGACAACTTTACTCGGGCATTTAGTTCTTCATGCTGTATCTTTCATCCAGGTCCTTTGCTCAAAGTTATTAAGAATTACTAATAATTTGGAATAAAATTATTTAGTAGATTTGAAATGTTCAAAATATCACATTAAATTTTTTTGTTTGTTTGTTTTTTAGTGGCACCACATGGCATGTGGGATTTTATTTCCAGAACTAGAGATCGAGCCCATGAGCCCCGCAATGGAAACATGGAGCCTTAACCACTGTACTGCCAAGGAAATCTTTAAAGTTGCATTTGTTTTGATTTTTTTCTAACTAAAAATCTCCTTACCAAGAGTGTTAGAGCTGGCTAAAATGAGCTTTTTTGCTTTTCAAGTATACTTGCATAAAGAAACAGAAGGTCATTTAATATATTAATTAAATAACTTACAGATAAGTTTGGTCCAGATGGAGAGGACGTTTTACACAGGAAAGTTGTAGGCTGGTTTTCACAAATATTGTACAAAAAGAAACATTTTTCTCCTGGTCAGTGCTCAGAATCTCCTCTCACTGTCTCCTTGTCCCTTCTCACATTTCAATATTAATGTAGTTTTAATGTAATAAATGGTCAAAGAGATACAAAATGTATATCACTTGAGGAACAGTAAAGATGGGGTATCCATGTATATAAAATTTATTGATTTTATATTAAATGTTTATTTTCTATTGTCAGTTATGATTATTATTATAGAATGTTTATAGTCTTGCTCTGGAGAGGAGAAAATTCCTTCCAGAAAACAAAACAAAACAAAACAAAACTGCTTACACAATAAAAAATAAGTGTTAAGATACATCAAAAACAAACTCTTAACTCTGGGAGTCATGAATGTCAGAAGGTGAATTGGCTCAAGGAGATAAAAACATTGATAACAAATAGTGGAGAATCTATAGTTTAGAGGATGAGAAAGGTGCCAAGCACAGGAGCAGCCTGGAGGTTGGCATGGACCTTGTGTACTTCTCCATGCTTGAGAGAAAGCACTGATTTCCTTCTGCCAAGTCAGCCTCAATATTAGTGTCATGGAGATTCTTCCTATGTTTATGGAGATTGTCCAGGGCTGGCTTACATACTGAAAGGGATGTACTGGCATCTTTACAAATATGAAAGCCAGAAAGGAACCAGCTGGAAATGCTGAAATGTTGGTGTGAGAATTTAGCCTGCTTAGGGGAGAGGACTGGGAAATTATGCCAGCTAGGACAACAAGTTATTGCAATATAGCAATGCAGTGATTTGGGGTTATTTGGAAAAAGACTTTTTCAAAAAGTATCTACCTGGCCATGAAGGAACATAGAAATAAGTCCTATCTCCTCTACTGAATCAATTGTGAAGGAAATTAAATCAATTAGGGAGGAAATTATTTTTTTAAATGTTACTGTTTTATTTTTTATCCCAAGTATGTGTGCGCTTAGTCACTCAGTCATGTCCGACTCGCTGTGGCCCTGTGGACTGTAGCCCACCAGGCTCCTCTGTCCACAGGATTCTCCAGGCAAGAATACTGGAGTGGATTGCCATGCCCTTCTCCAGGGGAGAATCCCTTCCCAACCCAGGGATAGAACCCATGTCTCCTATGTCTCCTGCTTTGGCAGGTGGGTTCTTTACTACTAGTGCCACCTGGGAAACCTAAATATGTATGACCTAGTTAAAACTGGTTCAGTTACACAAAAGAATCTGCTGGGTCTTATATGACATTCACTTGGAGCTAGGTGATTCATTTCTAGTTAATATATATAGATTAATGTCACTTAGCAAGGAACTACTTCAAAATTTGTAGCTGTCCTAGAACATTTCTTTCTTTTGTAGGGAGGAAAAAGGAGGCCAGTGAGAAGAATTATCAATACCTTGGAACTCATTTTCTTCTTCTTTCTATTTTATTTCTAGTACTGGCAACAATGTTTCCGATAACAAAGTGAAAAATTAGAATGCAGTTCAGTATGGTTTTCAACAGTATGGTCTGTGGAGTAAAATAGAACTAAGTTCAATTTCTACCTTTGCCATTTACTAATAGTATGATCACGGACATGTTATTGAAATATCCAAGCCCTAAATGTACCATTAGTACAAGAATAAAGCAAACTTTTAGTTTAATAGGATGAAATGGAGAATGTATATTTAAAAACAAGGTAACTTGAATACAGTAAGTATTCAGAAAGATTATTTTATCCATTTGAGCATTCATAAATACTTATTGAGTACATGATTTTCAAGAGAATAGCTTTCTTTGCCCTCAGGAAATCTAGTGAGAGAAAACAGACAATAAAAAACATTAAAAAATTAGAATTTTTCAGATGCTGTACATTATATAGTGGAAACATATGATGAACATGTTAAAGTGTTAAAAAACACACATGTAACACAGGAGATGCAGGTTCCTTCCCTGTAGCTCACCAGGTTCTTCCCCCAATGGTATTTCCCAAGCAAGAATGCCAGAGTGGGTTGCCATTTCCTTCTCCAGCGATCAGCCCCTGAAGTGGCAATGGCAACCTACTCCAGTATTCTTGCCTGGGAAATCTCATGGACAGAGAAGCGCCTGGAGGGCTTCAGTCCATAGCATCTCAAAAGAAACAGACACGACTTAGCAACCAAACAACAACAAGCTAAACTAGGTATTCATACTAAACCAGGTATTCATAGCATAAGGCCTATTGCATTTCAATATGTTTCTTTGATAAAACACATTGCAATGAATACATAGGGGAAAAAAAAGTATCCTGGATTTTAAAGTCTAAGTATTAAATCTTGCTTGCTCACTTTCTGTCAGTTTAACTTAGTCAAATTAATTAATCTTTGTAAATATTAGTTTCTTCTACTTAAAATTTATATTTTGTCTGACTTATCTATATTAGATATATTTTAAGGAGCAAAATATAGATTTAATAACCATATATATATAGTTGTGTGTATAAACATGTACACATGCACTCAGTTTTTGTGTCAGATATTGTTATATCTGCCAATAACAATGTTTGTGATGTTAGATATCTATTGATACCCAATCTTATAGTTTTCAGAAAATAACATTATTTTGCAGAAACTAATGAATAGGTGTTGTAACATTAATTATAGTACAGAAAAGGACAATAAAATGTATTATTTTATGCTCCAAAATTTGTTAATGGAAGACTAATGCATTTTTCCATCTATAAATACACTGATATAATTATGCAAATGCAAAGTAAGATAACATAAAGTTTCTACTACCTGAAGCATAAATAATACCTTGAAAAAATATCTGGGTCATTCAGGAATATCTCTTGTATAATATTTCAATCCCTGTCTGCTACAGTTGAAGTGTAATTCATATCTCTTCCCTGATGGAAAAATTTTTGTCATAAAATGCCATGACCTAGTATCTTTCTACTAATTCTTCCAAGATTCCTTCCACGATTTCACTTCCCAGAAGCAAACTTCTTTCCTGGAATAATTTGATAGTTCCTGGTTTCCAATGATAGCAATAGGAAAATGGGAGAAAAAAAAAAAAAGGAAAAACTGTCTTGAAAAAGCAACAGGAGTGATATATTCTAGGGCTGAATTTTCATTCATTGAAAAGAAAGAGCTATAGTTAATGCTTCAGATAATTTAGGATTTTTTATTCTTTGGCAAAACTAATTCATTATTCTTGCAGAAACAAGCTATACAAGTAAATGTCCCTCAGAGCAGTTTAGGTGAAGTTTAGATCTATCTGACTAAGGTCTGGGCTTTAAGGCTTAATACTTAAGAGTGATAGAAGCAATAGGAAACATAATCATACTGATAATGGCAAAAGCTAGTCTTGAAAATATTTCATCACTGTCTTATATAAAAGAGACTACAGGTCAAAGGATCTGAGAAGCAATTCTGCAATATGAGAAGCAATTTAGCATTCACAGTATAGAAGAGCTTAGTAATGAACATAATTTACAGTGAGAGATATGTTGAGAATTTACTAGCAGGTTGTTGTCTCAATAAAATGCATGTGCACATGATCTGTGAGAAGTATGAGATAATAAGACTCAAACTAAAACTTAAAAACATAACTGGCTTTAAGATAGATAAGTACAGATTGTAGAAAAACTTACGCAAAAGAAAAAATCTTCAAAAAATTGATTAATTACAGAATTTTGAAAGGTATTAGATTCAGAAAGGAGTAGAATTGGCATTGTTAGAAATGAGGTCAGCAACTACAAAGACAAACCTGAAAATTTCTCTCCAATAGCAGATAGAACAAGAAAATCAAATCTTGTGGGAGACGGTTGTGGAAGCCTTTATATGCAGAACAATGACCAGAGATATGAGATGCAGATCAGCTGCAAATAGAAGAAAGATATTAAAACAAGTGAAGAACAAATAATCAATATATTAAAGAAGAAAATTCTTCTGGAATAAAGGATGTTTCTTCCAACTGCAAGCTGAATAGGACACTTGGCAAACATAAAAATAAAAATCAACTTTTAACAGTAAAGACAAAGTGAAAACCAGAATGTTGGGCACAAGAGAAAGTAAATGTGCTCACGTGCTCCAACCACAGGGAAGGACAGAACACGGAGGATGAATACTGCCGTCTTGTTCTTTTTCTATAGGTTATTGTCTACTCGCCTTGACTTCATTCCCTTGGACTTTCTTTATGAGGCAGGGTCTCAAGATCAGTTTTTAGAGGATTACAGCACCTCCTTGGTCAGTCCAAATTCCATCTCAAAGGTGTTTTAAGAAAAAAAAAAGAAAACAATTAGCTTGGACCAAGGTGCATATTTACTTTCCAAGCAAACGTAGACGGGGAGGTAGGATGTCTAAATGGAAGTGACTCCCATTTCAGACCACTTGTCAGAAGTCAGAGAAGGGGGCTCACTTTCTTCTTATCTTTGTTTCACACACACATGGAGAAGAAAGAAACAGATAAAGCAATAGCAGAATTTAATTTTCAATGCAAAGTGAAGAGGAAACTGATCTGGCAAAGCCAACTTTCTCTTTAGTTTGAAAGCAGAAAGGGAAATTGCAAGAAAACCCATAGAGTACTAATCTTGGCCTGTTTTATTATTAAGATTGGCTAAAAAAGAACACAAGAAAGATAAAAAATTAAAAGATATCCTATGTTCTTGCACTGGAAGAATTAATATTGTTATTAATAAAATGTTCATACTACCCCAAATGATCTGTAGATTCCATGTAATCCTATAGTATTCCAATGAAATTATTCACAGAAACAGAAAAAGAATCCTAAAATTCACATACATATTCACATAAGAAAGTCACATAGTTTAATGGAACAGAACAGTACAGAAATAAACCCATACATTTACAGTTAACTGGCTTTGATAAAGGCGCCAAGAACACACAATGGAAAGTGGTAGTCTATTCAGTAAATGCTTCTGGGAAAGCTTGATATCTACATGCAGAATGGAGCTGGACCTGTATCTTGCATCACTCACAAAAGTCAACTAGAAATGGACTAAAAACTTAAATGTAATACCAGAAATGGTAAAATTCTTAGAAGAAAACATAGGAAAAAAATTTCCTTAACATTAGTCTTAGCAATGATTTTTCACATATGACACCAGAAATACTGGCAACTAAAGCAAAAATAACAAGTGAGATTACCTCAAACTAAAAATCTTCTGTGCAAACAAAGGTAATCATCAACAAAATGAAAAGGAAACCTACAGAATATATGCAAACTATATAGCTGATAATAAGTAAACATCTAAAATATATAAAGAAATCACACTGTCAATATCAAAAATTTAAAAAAAAAATCCGATTTAAAAAAGAACAGATGACCTCTTTAGACATTTTCCAAAGAAATATTGCCATTCAGATGGCAAACAGGTATACATATAAAGGTGATCTATACTACTAATTATCAGGGAAATGCAAATCAAAAGCACAATGAGACATTACCTCACACCTGTTAGAAGTAGGAATGTAAACTGAGACAGTCATTATGCAAAACAGTAAAGATATTCCTCAAAAAATAAAAATAGTGCTGCCATATGTTCCAGCAATCCCATTTCTGAGTATACGTATGAAAGAAATAAAATCAGTATCTTGAAAAGATATCTGCACTCCTATTTTCATTGTAATAATAGTATTCTCAGGAGCCAAGATATGCAAAGGATGCAAATATCTGTTGATGAATACATTGGTACAGAAAACGCGAGATCTATCTATAGTAGAATATTATTCAGTCTTTAAAAGAGAAGAATATTGTCCTTTGCAACAACGTGAATGAAACTGGATAGTACTATGTTAGCTGAAATAAATCAGACAAAGACAAATACTGTATGGTACCACACGTGAAATCCAAAAAAAATAAATTAATTCATAAAAACTTAAATTCCTAGACAGAAGGAAAATGGTTGTAGCTAGGGGTTTGGGTGTGGAGAGATGTTGATTAAAGGGTACAAACTTTCAGTTATAAAATGCATAAACACTGAGTATCTAATATACAATATCATGGCTATGATAATATTGTATACTTCAAGTATGCTAAAAGAGTAGGTCTTAAGAATTCTCACTATAAAAAATGGCAACTGTGTAAGTTACAGATGTATTAAGTTACATGATTGTGGTAAATATTTCACAAGTTATACACATATAGAATCATCATATTACATACTTTAAATATATTCAACTTTAATTATCAATTTAACTTCAATAAAACTAGATGGAAAAGAACAGAGAAAGAATTCGAAAAATGAAACACGAGCAAAGGAAACATTGAATAAGGAAGTAAATAACCCAAACTTTCCCACCATTAAGAAGTTTTAGTAAATATAGCTACAAATGTATGTAAGAATAGAAGATTATGAGTGTCAGATTGGGTGCTCAAGAAGTATTCATTAAATAATGGAAAATAAAGAATAATGATAGAGAATATTTCAACAAATTTGAAATTTAAATCTGAGAGATTCAAATTAGCATAACCTTTATTTTCCTCACATATTTCTACTGAATTAATGTTTAAACAGTTCAGTCACAATTTAAAAGAAATAAAGAAAATGGAGCAATGAGATACTGAAAACAAGGGAAGACACATACTCCAGTAAAAATTTTGTTTTATTTGGAAATTTGTGATTTGGTGTCTAGAAGAATAAAAGTGGAGTATATGGCTCAGAATGTAAAGTATAAAAAATATACTTAAAGATCTTAGTAGATAATACAGTTGAGAATCATTAACTAGATACTATGGATAGAGAAGCCTGGCGGGCTACAGTCCATGGGATTGTGAAGAGTTGGACATGACTAAACAACTAACACACACACACACACAAGGCCTACAGTTTTCATTTAGTAAGCAATATTTACTTAGTTAGTTCTCCACGCTGAGGATAGAGAGAAGCCCACTTTTCAAAAATCAAATGTATTTTAATATCTCTCAACAGGTAAATTAAAATAAACTTTAAATTCCTCAAGAGTTTGGCCAGGGTCTTACTCATTGTTTATGCTTGATGTCTAGGGCTGCACCTGGTCAAAACAAATAAACAAAAGAAGCAGATAGTAAATAAACAGTGAATGGTAATCAAATGTCTGAAACATAAATAGGGCTCATTTTCTGATGCCATTATTATATGGAAATTATATTTTTAACTGCCAACAGCCGACTGTGATCTCTTATCTGTCTTTTTGAAAAATTGTTTCATCTCACTTCTCTTCCACATTTTGTTATAATCTTATTGTTTAGTTGACTTATTGTTTTTTCATAAAGTAGGCTAATATTATTTGTAATTCAGGAATTTCTAATTCTCTCCAAATTATTGACTTAATTATGTAGTCCAAACTTTTCAGCTCTTTTCCAAGATTTTTAAAAGGCTAAGATTCTTAGCTTAAAATCATACCTTAAAAGCAGACTGTGCATGCAATATTTGGGCAATTGCTGTTAATATATTTTATTTTTCTAGAGAACCACTCAAGAACAATTTGAGAATACTTTGGGAAAGATGATGATATGATCCGAAACAGATGACTCCTGTCCTCCTCCAGAGTTCCTAATGAAAGTGTCAAGAGAATATGCTTAATTAATGAGAATAATAACATGAAATTATTCTATAACTTGATGGAAAAAAAATGTAGAAAGCCCTTGAGGCCTGAAACCACAACCTTCTTTCTGTGAGAAAGCAGTGTATTTAGGCACGAGCCGAGTTTCCCGCACATTCACTTATACAGCCAAATTGAAGAGATGAGGATTGCAAATTGAAATTGGCAGGGGATTGGTCAAGAGATATACCTTTTGGTCAAGCCTTACTCCTGAAGTGTTGAAATTCACCCAAAACAGTGGTAAGACCAAACCCTGTGTGTCTGTGAACCCATGTGCCCATACATATCTATGTTGAGATTTGTGACAGGGTGTGTTGTGGGATAGCATAGGTGCATAGCCTAAAACTGGACAGGGGGGTAGATATGTTTCTCTTATCAATAGGATGGACAATTAGATTTACTTCTGGTTCCAGACCCATGGCCAAGTCTCATGTTGGTGATCTATCACATATTCTTGCAATTTATATCTTAAATGAAAATACATACATATCCACTGACATACAAATACACACATGTGCACAGAGACCCACAAATACACACATATACACAGACACACATACATAAGTACAGAGAATAATTTATCTAGTATTAATGAATGTAAACAATTTAATATTTGCCACAGACAGCCATGTTGTAACTATAAACATAATACATAAAGGCCTCGTACTCCTTTCATTCTCCTTCTGGAATTCTCAACCTTGTCAAAGGCAACCAAACTATTAATATGAATTTGACATGCTTGTCCCCTGGTCATGTTCTAATAGTAATCTTTAATGACTTTGTTTTAGAATTCACACAAATACTGGCACACAGAATGAATCACTTTTCAATTGCTTTACATTTTTTGCAATGCGAATTTAGCTATATATCTAGGTCAATATTTACTCACCTCTGAGAGTATAGACTGTGAAAGCTCCATGTTTTATTTATCTTTCATTTATAAATGGGCAATTTGTTTTATATATATATATATATATATATACTAAAAGGCCTGACATGGTCTGACCCTTTAGTACTTCTTGGATCACATTAGCTATTATTCTCCTTCCTGCTTATTTTGCTCTAGTGTCATTTACCTCCTTGAAGTTCCTCAAAAATAAATATTAAAAAATTTAATGGCTTTAAGCCACTAAATTTTAGGATAGTGCATTACTTGGGGATAAATAACCAAATACTTAGCTCTTTAGAAATATTACCATCTTTGTTTACATCAGAACTTTAGATTCTTAGGTTGGTATTGTAGATGATCTCAGCACTAATTCGCTATTGCAGAGGTAGAGAATTTATTGACTTTTTTGTTAGTCATGTATCTGGTAATCTTGCTAAATTCTCTACTCCTAGGACTGTCTGAATAGTATCATGTGGAACCATAAATAGCAGACAAGGGTGTTCTTAATGCAGACTTCATAGGACTAGAGTTTTTATGGCTCCTGATTTTATGCAGAGCACTTAGTTCCATCTCTGCCTTTAATCTTAGATGACTTCAATACTTCCTAACTGCTCTTCCTGTTTCTACTGGTGCCCTTACCTCTTCTCTTCAGGGCAGATAATCTAGCTTCTAAAAAATATAAGTCAGATAATGCCACACCTTCATCAAATCCTCTAACGGAATCTTAACTCACATAAAATTCAAATTTCTTCACAGAGACACAATGCATCCTACATTCTTTGATATCCACAAATCACTCCAAGGTCACCTTTGTTTGCTTTCGTCCAGGCATTAACTTTTCTTTGCTAAAAAAATGAAGTTTATTACAACTAGGGACATATGAACTTGCCCTTCTCTCTCTTTTGTATGTTTTTCCCCCACTTTTTGTACAGGGGACTAATTTTCTATAATTTGATCTCAGATCTCTATCAAGTTATTTTGTTTAATTTCTTTCATTCCACTCATAGACATTATCTTATTTATTTACTATCTCTCCGAAAAATGATACAAATTCCTGAAGACGAAAGACTTCTTTTGTATATTTCTGTATCTCCACAACTAGAGTGTGGGCATGTGCATGCTCATTTGCTTCAGTCATATCTGACTCTTTGCAACCCCAGAAACGAACTGCAGCCTGCCAGATTCTTCTGTCAATGGGATTCTCCAGGCAAGAATACTGGAGTCAGTTGCCATTTCCTACCCCGGGGGAACTTCCTGACCCAGGAATCAAACTGGTGTCTCCTGTTTCTCCTGCAATAGCAGGCGTATTCTTTACCACTGAGCCACCTGAGAAGCCTCCACAACTAAACTAGTGCCTTAAATATAGTGAACACATAACTAGTCAAACAAAATTGGAAGTAACCTCAAAGCTGAGTAGAGAGTAAAATTATTTAAAAGAGCTAAATAGATGAAATACTTTCATCAATTTAATGTCATGAAAAACTGTACTAGCTATAATTTTTATTGAACAGCATTTTGTTTGTTGTTTTAGTTGCTCACTCATGTCCAACTGTTTGCAACCATATGGACGATAGCCTGCCAGGCTCCTCTGTCCGTGGGATTTCCCAGGCAAGAATATTGGAATGGGTTGCCATTTACTCTCAGGGGGATTTTCCTGACCCAGGGATTGAAGCTGCATCTCCTGCATTGATAAAAAGATTCTTTACCACTGAGCCACCAGGTAAGCTTTAATGTCTTAATAATGTGAAAAATGCACTAGCTATGATTTTTAATGAACAGCACAGAACACTAAATTAAAAATTATGAAATACAGTACAATCACATCTATGCAAATCATCTACTTTTAAAAAATAGGTTTCTGAGAATGATAAAAGTAGGTTTATTATGTGTGAGAAGTTTCAAGTTGTAGATAATTTTATTTATTGTCTTTTTTAATAGTCACATTTTCCAACTTTTAATAAAAGTATGCATTTGGTAATAAAATTAAACAATAAATGCCTTGAACAAAAAGTTGGCTTTTAAAAATAACTCACATTGATTTTTTTCTCCTGCCATTGATTCCATATGTAGGAAAACTGCAGAAGACTATCACAATTGTTTATGAGTT
The DNA here is from genome assembly GCF_029407905.1 of Bubalus kerabau. Lineage (NCBI taxonomy): Eukaryota > Metazoa > Chordata > Mammalia > Artiodactyla > Bovidae > Bubalus > Bubalus kerabau. The sequence continues at coordinate 65,367,810 of NC_073629.1, read as the reverse complement.
GATAGAGTGTTGACCAGATATTCTTAAATCAGATATGAATGTACATTAATTATTTACAATAATTTGTTATATAACCTTTTTACATCAGACAGAATGTAAATACAGAAGGATGTTGGTTGTTTAATTGTTTCCAACTCTTTGTGATTCCATGGACCATAGCCAATCAGGCTCCTCTGTCCATGGAATTTTGTAGGCAAGAATGATGGAGTGGGTTGCAATTTCCTACTCAGGAACTTGCATTGGCAAGGTCTCTTACATTGGCAGACAGATTCTTTATCATGTGAGCCACAATAGGGAGCCCGTAAATACTGAACTGAGAGTTTTATCAAAACAGTTATGGTCAAGACATCTGTGGAAATTGCAATATAAACAGGGTACTTATATTAGATAAGTAATTGATGAGGGGTATGCTAAAGAAAATAGGATGAAAGTAAAGAAATACATATAGGCTAAGAATTAGACCATAGGAGCCAGGCAGGCTACAGTCCATAGAGTCACAAAGAATTGGACATGACTGAGCCACTGAACACAATAAACAAAATTTAATATTAGTCAAATTATAAACTATTTTCAAATTCACAGTAATCCAAGTCTATGCCCAACCACTAATGTTGAAGAAGTTTAGAAGTTCTATGAAGACATGCAAGATCTTCTAGAACTAACACACACACACACATACAAAACCTTTTCATCATAGGGGACTAGAATGCAAAAGTAGGAAGTCAAGAGATACCAAACACCCTCTTCCACCAACACAAGGGATGACTCAGCACATGGACATCACCAGATGGTCAATATCAAAATCAGATTGATTATATTCTTTGCAGCCGAAGATGAAGCTCTAAAGTGTCAGAAAAAAAAAAAAAAAAAAAAGACTGGGATCTGTGTCTCGGATTCTTTATTGCACAGTGTCACAGATTCTTTATTGCAAAATTCAGACTTATTAAAGAAAGTGGGGAAAACGTCAGGCCATTCAGGTATGAACTAAATCAAATCTCTTATGATTATACAGTGGAAGTGACAAATAGATTCAAGGGATTAGATCTGATAGACAGTGTCTGAAGAACTGTGGACAGAGATTCATAATATTGTACATGATGCAGTGATCAAGACCATCACCAAGAAAAAGAAATGCAAAAAGGCAAAATGGTTGTCTGAGGAGGTCTTACAAATAGCTGAAAAAAGATGAGAAACAAAAGGAAAAGGAGAGAAGGAACGATATACCTATCAGAATGCACAGTTCCAAAGAGAGCAAAGAGAGATAAGAAAGCCTTTCTCAATGATCAATGAAAAGAAATAGAGGAAAACAATAGAATAGGAAAGACTAGAGATCTCTTCAAGAAAATTAGGCATACCAAGGGAATATTTCATGCAAAGATGGGCACAATAAAGGACAGAAACATTGTGGAATAACAGAAGCAGAAGAGATTAAGAAGAGGTGGCAAGAATACACAAAAGAACTATATAAAAAAGATCTTAGTGTCCTAGATAACCACGATGCTGTGATCACTCACCTAGAGATAGATATCCTGGAATGTGAAGTCAAGTGGGCCTTAGGAAGCATCACTACAAACAAAACTAGTGGAAGTGATGAAATTCCAGCTGAGCTGTTTCAAATCCTAAAAGATGATGCTATGAAAGTGCTGCACTCAATATGCCAGCAAATTTGAAAAACACAGTAGTGGCCACAGACCCGAAAAAATCAGTTTTCATTCCAATCCCGAAGAAAGGCAATGCCAAAGATTATTCAAATTACTGCACAGTTGCACTCATTTCACATTCTAGACAAGTCATTCTCAAAATCCTTCAAGCTAGCCCTCAACAGTACATGAACTGAGAACTTCCAAATGTACAAACTGGATTGAGAACAGGCAGAGGAACCAGATATCAAATTTCCAACATTCATTGAACAAAACACAAGAGAATTCCAGAAAAACATCTACTTCTGTTTCATTGACCGTGTTAGTCTTGACTGTGTGGATCACAACAAACTGTGGAAAATTCTTAGACAGATGGGAGTACCAGACCACTTTAACTGTCTTCTGAAAAACCTGTATGCAGGTCAAAAAGCAACAGTTAGAACCAGACATGGAACAACAGACTGGTTCAAAATTGGGAAAGGAATATGTCAAGGCTGTATATTACCACCCTGCTTATTTAATTTATATGTAGAGTATATCATGTGAAATCCTGGGCAGGATGAAGCTGAGCTGGAATCAAGATTGCCAGGAGAACTATCAATAACCCCAGATAGGCAGATGCTACCATGCTAATGGTAGAAAGTGAAGAGGAACTAAAGAACCTCTTAATTAAGGTAAAAAAATAGAGTGAAAAAGCTGGTTTAAAACTTAACATTCAAAAAAATGAAGATCATGGCATCTGGTTCAATCATTTCATGACACATAGATGGGGAAACAAAGGAAACAGTGATAGACTTTATTTTCTTGGACTCCAAAACCACTACAGATGGAGACTGCAGCCATGAAATTAAAAGATGCTTGCTCCTTGGAAGGAAAGCTATGACCAACCTGGACAACATATTTAAAAAGCAAAGACATTACTCTGCCAACAAAGGTCCATCTAGTCAAAGCTATGGTTTTTCCTGTAGTCATGTATAGATGTGAGAGTTAGACCATAAAGAAGGCTGAGAACCAAAGAGTTGATGCTTTTAAACTGTGGTGTTGGAGAAGACTCTTAAAAGTCCCTTGGACTGCAAGGAGATCAAACCAGTCCATCCTAAGGGAAATCAACCCTGAATATTCATTGGAAGGATTGATGCTGAAGCTGAAACTCCAATACTTTGACCATCTGATGCAAAGAGCCTGCTCATTTGTAAAGACCCTGATGTTGGGAAAGATAGAAAGCAGGAGGAGCAGGGGACAACACAGGATGAGATGGTTGGATGGCATCACTGGCTTGATCCACATGAATTTAAGTAAGCTCTTCGAGATAATGAAGGTTATTGAAACCTGGCGTGCTGCAGTTCACAGAGTCACAAAGAGTAGGATACGACTGAGCAACTGAACATCAACAACAACAACAACATTTAGAAATTATTTTAGCATAGATATTTAATGAATTGGATAAAGCTTATCCAGTTATTACCTATAAGGGGAAACGCATATATTTCTATGATCTAAATTTTAAGACTTAAAAATACACTTAACCACTTGTAAAAGAATGAAACTAGAATACTTTTTAACACCATACACAAAAATAAACTCAAAATGGATTAAAGATCTAAAGGTAAGACCAGAAACTATAAAACTCCTAGAGAAAAACATAGGCAAAACACTCTCTGACATAAATCACAGCAGGATCCTCTATGACCCACCTCCCAGAGTAATGGAAATAAAAGCAAAAGTAAATGAATGGGACCTAATTAAACTAAAAAGCTTTTGTACAACGAAAGAAACAATAAGCAAGGTGAAAAGACAGTTTTCAGATAGGGAGAAAATAATAGCAAATGAAGCAACTGACAAAGAATTAATCTCAAAAATATACAAGTAATTCCTGCAGCTCAATTCCAGAAAAATAAATGACCCAAGAACTAAACAGACATTTCTCCAAAGAAGACATACAGAGGGCTAACAAACACATGAAAAGATGCTCAACATCACTCACTATCAAAGAAATGCAAATCAAAATCACAATGAGGTACCATCTCATGCTGGTCAGAATGGCTGCTATCAAAAAGTCTACAAACAATATATGATGTAGAGGGTGTGGAGAAAAGGGAATCCTTCTACACTATCGGTGGGAATGCAAACTAGGACAGCCACTATGGAGAACAGTATGGAGATTCCTTAAAAAACTGGAAATAGAACTGCCATACGACCCAGCAATCCCACTGCTGGGCATGCATACCAAGGAAACCAGAATTGAAAGAGATACGTGTACCCCAATGTTCATCACAGCACTATTAACAATAGCCAGGACATGGAAGCAACCTAGATGTCCATCAGCAGCTGAATGGATAAGAAAGCTGTGGTACATATACACAATGGAATATTACTCAGCCATTAAAAAGAATGCATTTGAATCAGTTCTAATGAGATGGATGGAACTGGAGCCTATTATACAGAGTGAAGTAAGTCAGAAAGAAAAACACCAATACAGTATAGTAACACATATATATGGAATTTAGAAAGACAATAACAATGACCCTATATGCAAAACAGCAAAAGAGACACAGATGTAAAGAACAGTCTTTTGGACTCTGTGGGAGAAGACGAGGGTGGAATGATTTGAGGGAATATCATTGAAACATGTATATTATCATATATGAAATTGATCGCCAGCTGAGGTTCGATGCATGAGACAGGGTGTTCAGGGCTGGTGCACTGGAATGACCCTGAGGTATGGGATAGGGAAGGAGGTGGGAGAGGTTCAGGATGGGGAACACGTGTACACCCATGGTTGATTCATGTCAATGTATGGCAATAACCACTACAATAGTGAAATTAGCCTCCAAATAAATTAAATTAAATAATTTAATTTTAAAAATACACATGACAAAGGAGGAAAGAATATACAGTGGAGAAAAGACAATCTCTTTAACAAGTGGTGCTGGAAAAACTGGTCAACCACTTGTAAAAGAATGAAACTAGAACACTTTCTAACACCATACATAAAAATAAACTCAAAATGGATTAAAGATCTAAACATAAGACCAGAAACTATAAACCTTTTAGAGGAGAACATAGGCAAAACACTCTCTGACATACATCACAGCAGGATCCTCTAACAACCCACCTCCCAGAATATTGGAAATAAAAGCAAAAATAAGCAAATGGGATCTAATTAAAATTAAAAGCTTCTGCACAACAAAAGAAACTATAAGCAAGGTGAAAAGACAGCCTTCAGAATGGGAGAAAATAATAGCAAATGAAGCAACTGACAAACAACTAATCTCAAAAATATACAAGCAACTCCTGCAGCTCAATTCCAGAAAAATAAACGACCCAATCAAAAAATGGGCCAAAGAACTAAATAGACATTTCTCCAAAGAAGACATACAGAGGGCTAACAAAACATGAAAAGATGCTCAACATCACTCATTATCAGAGAAATGCAAATCAAAACCACAATGAGGTATCATTTCACGCCAGTCAGAATGTCTGAGATCCAAAAGGCTACAAGCAATAAATGCTGGAGAGGATGTGGAGAAAAGGGAACCCTCTTACACTGTTGGTGGGAATGCAAACTAGTATAGCCACTATGGAGAACAGTGTGAAGATTACTTAAAGAACTGGAAATAGAACTGCCTTATGATCCAGCAATCCCACTGCTGGGCATACACACTGAGGAAACCAGAAGGGAAAGAGACACATGTACCCCAATGTTCATCGCAGCACTGTTTATAATAGCTAGGACATGGAAGCACCCTAGATGTCTGTCAGCAGATGAATGGATAAGAAAGCAGTGGTACATATACACAATGGAGTATTACTCAGCCATTAAAAAGAATATATTTGAATCAGTTCTAATGAGGTGGATGAAACTGGAGCCTATTATACAGAGTGAAGTAAGCCAGAAAGAAAAACACCAATACAGTATACTAACGCATATATATGGAATTTAGAAAGATGGTAACAATAACTCTGTATGCGAGACAGCAAAAGAAACACAGATGTATAGAACAGTCTTTTGGACTCTATGGGAGAAGGAAAGGGGGATGATTTGGGAGAATGGCATTAAAACATGTATAATATCATATAAGAAATGAATCACCAGTCCAGGTTAGATGCAGGATACAGGAAGCTTGGGGCTGGTGCACTGGGATGACCCAGAGGGATGGAATGGGGAGGGAGGTGAGAGGGGGGTTCTGGATGTGAAACACATGTACACCCGTGGCGGATGCATGTTGATGTATGGCAAAACCAATAAAGTATTGTAAAGTAAAAAAAAAAAAAAAACACAAAGAAAAAAAAGAACGGTAAAAAAAAAAAAAAACACAAAGGAAAAAAAAGAACGATAAAAAAATAAAAATACACTTGAGTCATCTTAATTTTTCTAAAAAAAATGAGAGAATACATGGTTTGAAAAATTTGAATATAATATAATGTTTTATTTACCATATGATTCCTGTTTTACAACAACGCCAAATTTCAATTGTTTAGCCCAGTTGTAAGCTGCTATCATTAAATAAGCATATTTCATTTTTAGGCACTATATTTATTAAATTCTTTATCATACAGAGATGAAGTATTCTTTGTCTACATTCAATTTAACTCAGTCCTCCGAAGTTACGTAGAATAAACCTAATCCCCCTCTCAACTGAAGGCTGCTACTGCTGCTGCTAAGTCACTTCAGTCTTGTCCGACTATGTGTGACCCCAGAGACGGCAGCCCACCAGGCTCCCCCGTCCCTGGGACTCTCCAGGCAAGAACACTTGAGTAGGTTGTCATTTCCTTCTCCAATGCATGAAAGTGAAAAGTGAAAGTGAAGTAGCTCAGTCATGTCCACTCTTAGCAACCCAATGGACTGCAGCCTACCAGGCTCCTCCATCCATGGGATTTTCCAGGCAAGAGCACTGGAGTGGGGCAACTGAAGGCTAGTTTTTCGGGTATTAGAGACTGCTTTCAAAAATAGCTATCAAAGGCTCTTAAATTGTGCCTCTTCTGGTCTAAATAAATTATTTTGAAATATATCACTGCTTCCAGATATAATTATGCTAGTCACTCTTCTAGACTCTCTAATTGTGATGCCAGAATCAAATTCAATGATTTATGCATACTTTGGCCAGTAAAAAAAACAGTAGAGAACTTTGTTGATCTTTTCCTTTAATAATATAACTGTAACAATGTATCTTAAGTTGCATTATTTATTTTGATAATCATGTAACATTATTGGTTTTTATATAGCATAACATTTATTATTTGATTTTGCCAAGGTGACCAATAAGTTTTATAGTACTAAACCCAGTGAAACAAATTAGAATTTTTCTTTGTTGACATCTGGTATGGGTCGAATTGTGTCACTCAAAAATACTTGTTGAAGACCTAGCCCTAGTATCCGTCAGTATGACCTTATTTGGAAATAGAGTCACTACAGATGTAATCAAGTTAAAATGAGGACATACTGAATTAGGTGAGCCTTATTCCATTATGACAGGGGTCTTTTTCAGAAGAGGAGAAGAGACACAGTCATATGCATAGAGAGAACACAACTTGATGATGGAACCACTGACTGAAATGATGTATCTCCAAGTTGAGAAACATTAAGAATTCAGAGCAATACCTGAAGCTGAAAGAACAGCACCTAACAAAGCCTTCTCTTGAGTCTTTAGAGAGATCATAGCTTTGCTTAACCTTGGTTTTCATTTTGTAGTTTCTAGAACTTTTAAAACATTTTGGAAGTTTTAAGAGACACAATTTGTACTAATTTGTTATAGCAGCCATAGGAAACACATTTGGACACCAGGAAGTGGGGTACTGCTGTAACAAATATCTACAAATGTGGAAGTGGTTTCTGAATAGGCTAGTGGGGAGAGGCTAGATAAACTTTGAGGTACATGGTAGAAAAAAATCTAGATTGCCTTGAAGATACTGTTGGAAGAAATATGTATGTGGAAGGTTCTTCTGCTGCGGATATCAGATGAAATAAAGAATGTCATTTCAGAACTATTAATACCTTTGGAAAAGCCATCCACATTATAAATTGGCAGAAAATTTGACTGTATTTTGTTCTATTGTTAGATGGGAAGTAGAACTTGTAAGTGATAAACAAATATATTTAGATTAGGGGATTTCTAAGCAAAGTGTGGAAGGCAAAGCACAGTTTCTCTGTGTGGCTTATGGTAAAATACAAAAGAAAAGAAAAAGCTAAAGAAAATACCATAATGCCAATTGGAACTAAAAATTGAGGATTTGACTTTTTTTTTAGCTTATTTTTATTGAAAATAATGGTAAAGCATGCTCTGAAGAGAATACCAAGAGTGTGACTGGACCAATTTTTGCTGAAGAGATTAGATGTGTGATTCAAACAATCACATTAGCAGAAATGCTACCAGCTTGAACTGAAGGATAGTGATGGGAAGAAATGACAGAAGGTTACCGAATTTCTGGGATTCTTTAAGCGGGAAATGGCTGATAGGTCTATTTGGCCATAAACAGGTGTTAGTCTTCAACAAAAAAGTAGAATGATTCTGAAACTGTCTCAGAGGTCAGAGGGACTGTGGTGGGCATGCCTATACTTTGATTTTATTTATTTATTTTTTTTTTCATTTTTTTAAATTTTACTTTATTTTTTAACTTTACAATATTGTATTGGTTTTACTATATATCGTAATGAATCCACCACAGGTATACATGTGTTCCCCATCCTGAACCCTCCTCCCTCCTCCCTCCCCATACCATCCCTCTGGGTCATTCCAGTGCACCAGCCCCAAGCATCCAGTATCATGCATCGAACCTGGACTGGTGACTCATTTCATATATGATATTATACATATTTCAATGCCATTCTCTTTGATTTTAGATTTCTAGTTCCCAGAACTATGATTTTAAAGTTTCTGTTGCTTTAAACAATTCTGTAATAATTTGTTACAGTATTCCTAGGAAACTAATACAATCTTTCAGCAGCTTTTAACAGTGCTTACTACCATCTCCAAAATATCCCTCACCATAACTTCTATTTTATCAAAGCTTTTTAGTTGATCTCACTACACCTGTTATTACCCACTTCCAAAGCATTTCCATCTTGTAGTCACAGTGTTCCTTTAATTAATTGTTCATCAGTCTGGTGATTTCTGTCCCATAGAATTCCTGTGTGGCTGTCTTTAAAGTGGTAATTCAAAGACCCCTTTGAGAAATTCATGGCCAGGAATAACAAGTGAGAAAGGGGGATCATATATTACATATTTTTATGGCTTGACATAGAAATGGTATACATGTGTTCCCTCACATTCCACCAGTTAGCATGCAGTGACATTACCACACTTAGCTACAATAAAGTTTGGAAAATCACATCTAATTGTGTGGGCTGGAAGAAGATAAGGGTCTTATGACACTTAAAGTCCATCTTACTTTTTTGTAATAAATATGCATTTCACCCAGACATTTCACTCACTTACTTAAAATTATTTGCCTAAGAGAGACAATATAAAGCAATTCCAGTCACAATGTTCAACTCAAAGTTCAGATTATCAGTCATCCAGATGATGAATTATCCTCTCCATCAGAATCAGTAACTAATTCTTCAGATACAAGAACCTATGGACGAAAAGGACAAGTTATTCCTGTCACAAACATACTCACTCATTAATTTCACTAAAGCTGGGACACAATAGCACCAGTAAAAACTTTTGTGTGAAATAGGAAGAATGGGAGATACTCTAATAGACTTTATTAAGACCTCTTATCCTAAGTGTAGATAAAACTTTTACTTAGATAATTCTTCTAATATCTGAGAAGAATATTTTCCATTTTTTTTATAAATTGTTTTTCTATTTTCTAGAACGTTCTTCATTGTCCATTACTCTTCATATCTATATCACCAGTATGTATTAGGAAAACATCTTCCTAGGTCTCAAGAGATTTTGCATAGTGGTTCCAGTGATAAAAATTTAGGATTTCAAATGGTAGTTTAGGGCCTGGACAATTTTTTTTTAAGTACAAGTTTATGATTTCTTTGGTAACATAATTCTCTTAAAAACTTATGTATCCCCTAATCCATTTTTTCTATTCAGATCCATATATCAGTAACTATATCCCAAATTTTCCTAAACGTAGTTTCCAAGCTGGATTCACTTCTTTGTTTCTATTGTCACTTGACACTCTCGAATTAATGTTGGCTATCTTGAGAATGCATGAGACAATTGATTTTGTTGTGAAGCCAAAAGCTTCATTAGGAAAGCTGGTATTAAGTTTGGCTAATTTATTTAATGAGAAGTCTTGCTAGACCCTTGTCACCAAAGAGTTTTCCAGACTTTTCCTTCATTGCCTGAGTTTTGAAACAATTAGGTTTCTCAACATTTTGAGGCCTATAATTTCTGAATTTTCTGCTTTCTCTTTAACCTGTGCTTAAACCTATCTTGACTTGAATTTTGACTGAACTCATCTTTTCTTTGCAGCACCCTTGTCAGTGCAACAAGTAGTATTTTTTGCTGAATCCAAGCATGTAGGGCTTGCTGCATGACAGGCCAATACAGTGAGAGATGGGTTGTTGCGGCCAGGAACTGTGACTTTACTGTATTCAGAAAGCCAGTAGACCAATAAGATTTTGGACTACTGTCCCAAAGAGCCACCCTGTTCCAGTTAGAATCCAGAATTCTTTTATACTAAAAGGAGAGGGGATATAGTTAATTTTGGCACACTTTTTTATTGCCACTGTGCATGTAAGTCAGGTAACTGTATTCCTGCAAACCTCCAATAAGTCATATGTTATTCTCTGTTCTGCAACTTTGTGTCTCTATATGAAAGGACAAGTGTTATATTTCTAACAGTCATAAGCTTAAGAATGGCCTATCCTGTGTATTTCAGGCTATAGCAAAATTCTGAGCTGTATCAAAAATAATAGGATACAAAGGTTACAGCAAAATAAATAGATCCCATATGGAGTTAGATTTGTTCTTTCTTATTAACTCCTTCAAACTACTTTCCATAGGGCTACAGACTTAGTAAGCTTATGATTCTGCCATCACAGTTATTACAGGTGACTCTTTCACCACAAAGTTTCCCACAGAATAGCAGAATTCTCCATCTCTTCAGCCTGCTATGTTTAATTTCTTATTGTCTTACCCTATGTTACTAAGTATATGCTATGTGCATTAAATTTTATTTTACTTATATAGTTTGCATTCTCCGCACCATTTCTTACAAATATTATACGATCAGAATTCAATTAGGAGAATAAAAATTGACTTAATAATTTATATAATTAAACAGCTCTCTATGAAATTAAAGTCAGCAAAAACTATACATAAATCAAAAGTCTACTAGATTTTGGAAATCAGGAAGTTGCAGGAACCATAGGAAACTTTCAGCAATAATCATAGTTATCCCCACCATCAAAATGGGTAGGTGGGAGGGAAATCCACAAGGCCACTATGAAACATCACCTCTGACAAAATCCACATGTCTGCCAGAAAGAAAAATAATAATGGCTTCTGTTTCCCTTCCATCTTTCAGAACTTGTGAATTTGATACAGATCCTTGAAGTAATAATCTCAAGAAATAAAATATCAGATCTCCAGTCCTTGAAATAAAGGAAAAGAATAGTAGGGGAAATGGTGCTAACATTCTGCATTTCAGCTTCCAATCCATTCTGAAATCTTAAACCTGTGCTCAAGATTCTCTGAGATATGGTTTTGCCAACTTCTCACCCTTATGCCATTTTAGATTCTCACCTGACACATGCCGTGCTCACATCAATACAAACATATAATTTTCTCCCTGAAACAATTTCTTATTCACTCTTCTATTGCCCAGCAAACTCCTACACATTTTTTTTTAAATTTCACTTTAAACATTACTTCTTCAATCTTCTTTTTAAAATCTCTAATAAAGCTTAAATAATATCATTATATGTTCCTACCACACCATGTATTTTTGTAGATGTTCTCCAGGAAGGGAACAGAAAATTGAGTCAGATTAAATAGCATTAATTAAATGCATATGACTGTTAAGATATCTCTACTTATTGTAAAATAGGAAAAGCAAGCACAAAAAATATTTTTTCAATGACTTGAAATTTAGTTCATAAATGCATGGAAGTAGAGTCCAAATTAAGGAATTACACAAATAACTATCTGTGATAATGAACGATCTAGCTATCATTTACAATTGATTTTGTAAGATATGTACTTTTTGCATGAACCTTTTTATGGACAAGACAGTATTTGGGGGGAGGCAGAAATCAACTAGTCAAAGATTAGGGTCCCGTATTCAATTAACAAAACAAATATTAAGACTTCAGGATTTCTAATTTGATGGCAACACCATTCTTACCAAAAATTCATTTAAGACATCCGATATTTGAAAGAAGCTGTCTTTTAGACAGGTTAATTATCTCTTCCTCCAGATTCACTAGGCTCTGTCTATTTTAACTTAGGTTTCCAGGACACAGAATATGTGGACTTCATTATCTCAGTGCCCCACAGAAAGGTCTTAATTCAGTTACCTCTAATGTTAAACCTGCTGCTTTTGTAGCTGAACAATATCTATGTTTTTCATAAAAACGTGTGAAGACATCATCCGTTATGTTTTTCAATGTCCCTAAACATAAAAAAAAAACACATGTTAAAGTCTCCCTTCAATTTTGAGCCAAGAAAATGTTTGTGTCTGAAGACAACCTTGGGAGAGTCACATTTTTCCTTTTTGCCTTGGCTGCCAAGATGAGCAGACATAAATTCAGTGTTTATCTGCACTGATTGACTCATCACAGGTGTCTGATAATAGCAATTCTTCTGTTCCCTTAAAGTGCTTTTTTTCTTGGCAGGCTCTGGAAGGAATGTTTAGCAGAATTGCTTTATACTGTACTGAATATGATTCAAATTCTTTAAAAAACAGCAAAACAAAAGGCACCAAGTATAAATACTAAATAATCAAATAAGCACAGTAATAACATATTCATGCTATCCAATGCATAATGCATTATTAGTAAAAGCATACCTTACGTTTAATAATACAAAGGCAGTTACTTCATTTTATATGTTCTTCTCATTATGACAAGAAAAAAATACTCATGTGAAATAGTGTTCTGAACAACCTTTTCTGTTTTTCTTAAAGGAAAACATTGATCCATTCAAATGTCTTTACATACCTATGTATCTTTTCAAACAGTTATATGTAGTTAGTACATTAGATATTACTTATAATATGAATTTTAGCATTAATTCTAAGGAGATAAAAATAAGATAAATGTTTACTTTATAGGAATTATTATATTTACTATTATATTTACCAGAAACATTTTTTTCAGAAAATTATGAATTAAATGATAGTTGGAACAACAGTATATTATATAGTAATAGCCAGGAAATAAGCATAAAATCTGAGAGATTAACATGTAAGGCTACATTCTTGTAAAACAGTAACTTTACTGTGTTCAGCATGAATCAATTTGCAAGAGCTGTATGGGACTTTGACCACCCATGTGCTATGCTATGCTTAGTCGCTCAGTCATGTCCAGCCTCTTTGCTACTCCATGGGTTATAAACTTCCAGGCTCCTCTGTCCATAAGGATTCTCCAGAAAAGAATACTGGAGTGGGTTGCCACGCCCTCTTCTAGGGGATCTTCCCAACCCAGGGATCAAATCCAGGTCTCCCGTATCACTGGTGATTCTTTACTCTCTGAGCCACCAGTGAAGTCCAAATAAACACATAATGACTCATTTAGATCCACATAAAATTTTTCTTTTTACATTGCAAATAACAGAATTTTCTTGAACATTTTATAATAAATTTAAGTAATATGAGGATCTATGGATTTTTATTTTAAATTAACAAATCTACTACTAATAAAAAATGATTGTTAGATGTTAGAGTAGTGTATGGGTATAAAATAGCAAACCATATTATTTTAATATTGGTTATAAATTTGAAAACATGTTTTATATAAAATATGAAGTAACATTTATGAAGATTTTAATTTCATATATTGTTTGTTTTGAGATAATGGCACAGAGTATAACAAACTAGTCTAAAAAATAATTTTCTGGTCTTCATTGAAGTAAGAGAAGAATAAACAAGAAAGATTTTTTCTTAATATTTTCTATTCATTTGAATGTTTATGCAGTTTGAACCATCTTGCTAATCTAATTAATGTATCAGTAAGATGGGATGTTTTGCTTATTGATAAAAAGGAAAAGATTCATCAAGTATAGTTCAGATCATTTTATTTTAAAAAAATGTTTATTTTTATTTATTGATTTTGCTGCACAGAGTTTAAAATTTAAACATGCAGTTATTGTTCATGGCAGCAAATTTGTTCCCAGTGAAATAAAAATTATGTTGAAAAATGTACATAAAAGTTTATAAAGGTATAGTTTGTAATAATCTAAAACTGATAACAACTCTGATATCCTTCAATGAGTGGAAGGTTTAACTGTGATTTGTCTATACCATGGATTAGTACAGAGTAATAGAAAGCAACAAATTATTGATACATGTAAAAACTGTATGAATTTCATGATAATTATGCTGAGTGAAAACCAATCCCAAAAGATTTCATACTGTGCTATTCCATTTATATCACATCCTTGAAATGACAAAGTTATGGAAATGGAGAACATATTAGTAGCTGCCATGGGTTCAGACAGGAGTGACAGTGGGAGACAAGTGGAATGGGCATAGCTATAAAAGGGTTACATGAGGGATTCTCATCTTGACAAAAGTACTCTGCATTTTAATGGGATCCATGTGAATATCCTGGTTAGGATTTTGTAGGTTTTGTAAGATGTTGCTGCTGCTGCTGCTATGTCGCTTCAGTCGTGTCCGACTCTGTGCAACCCCATAGATGGCAGCCCACCAGGCTCCCCCGTCCCTGGGATTCTCCAGGCAAGAACACTGGACTGGGCTGCCATTTCCTTCTCCAATGCACGAAAGTGAAAAGTGAAAGTGAAGTCTCTCAGTCGTGTCAGACTCTGTGCGACCCCATAGACGGCAGCCCACCAGGCTCCTCCGTCCATGGGATTCTCCAGGCAAGAGCATCGGAGTGGGGTGCCATTGCCTTCTCCTTGTAAGATGTTACCATTGTAGAAAAGTGGGAAAAGGGTACATTGTATGTGAAACCACAATTATCTAAAAGATGTTATGTTTAAAAATTGATGTTTTAGAAAAGTTTAACCATTGTTGAAGACACATAGACATAGTTGAAAACATCTTTAGTGAACTTAGTATAAATTATAGGAAAATATTCATAGTGTAGCATATATAGACAAAAGAATGAAAAAATAAAAACACAAGAGATATTAAATGTAAAGTGGAAAATTTCAAACACAAGAGTGAATGCATGGAGCAGAAGCAATATTTTAAGCAATATTAAAGCAAATTTTCCATTATTAATGAAAGATTTTAAACCACAGATTCAAGAAATAGCAGAAAATTTCAATTTGAACAAATACAAAAAAAATGATACTTAGACCCTTTATAGTAAAATGACTAAAAATTACATTAAAAATCTTATTAGTTGGCAGGGGTTGGGAAATCTAAACATTTATTACTTTAAAAGACCTAATGATAAAGTTGAATTTTCAGCAGAAAGGAATCTATATGATATATTCAAAGAGCTGAATAAAAGTAATATGTCAAATTTCTTATCCTGCAAAAAGTATCATTGAAAAATTAAGAGAAATTTTTAGTAGGATGGAATTTTTGATAAGCTAGAGCCTTGAAAAGGCTTCCCTGGTAGCTCAGTGGTAAAGCATCCACCTGTCAATGCCAGAGATGAGGGTTCGATCCCTGGGTTGGGAAGATCCCCTGGAGAAGGAAATGGCAACCCACTCTAGTCTTCTTGCCTGGAGAATCCCATGGACAGAGAAGCCTGGCAGGCTACAATCCACGGGATCACAAAAGAGTCCAACATGACTTAGCGACTTAACAAAAACAACAACAAAGCTTTCGCTATGAATATCTAGAGGAGTTGAAATAAAAAAAAGAAAAGAGGGAAAAGCCACAGAGAACTTTAGAAACGATCCAAAATGGTGAAATTAAGATTCCACAGAGTGAAAACATGTGGAAAGGTGGAATGATTTTCTGTAACTGTTTTTCCACTGAGAAACTGTGTTGTTGAAGGTAGATGCAGGCAAGACGGTGACAATATGATATTGTCCTGATAAGGAGTCATAGAAAGAGACTATGAAGGATGCTAAAGCTGAAGCTCCAATACTTTGGCCATGTGATGCAAAGAACTGACTCACTGGAGAAGACCCTGATGCTGTGGAAGATTGAAGGCAGGAGGAGAAGGGGACGACAGAGGATGAGATGGTTGGATGGCATCACTGACTCGATGGACATGAGTTTGAGCAGGATCTGGGAGTTGGTGATGGACAGGGAAGCCTGGTGTGCTTCCTGTCCATGGGGTTGCAAAGAGTCGGACATGACTGACTGAACTAAACTAAATGAAACCAGTAGGGCATTTGCAGGCATGATAAAGCTACCGTGATAATATTGGAGACATGAGGAGCCTCAACCAAAAAACTAATTTCTCACTTAAACATTCTTGAAATTACAAACCGCATTGGGTGGGAGGCTTAAAAAAACTAAAGTTTGAATTTTTGAAAATTATTTCAATGTTATGACAGTCTAGCAATAGTGAGGAAATAATGATTGGACTTCAACTCATGGAAGGGAAAAAAAAAAAAAAACCACTGTGGATGCCCACTTTCTCATTTAAAACCCTAGGAGGATTCATACTTCACACTAGGGACAGGTTTAAATCAGATACACACTATTACCCAAGCAGTAATTTTTCTCTATTTAGGTCACCATTGTATAAAATTTGAGATATCTGTGAAGAAAGAAAATAGCATTTGGATTCTTAATCACTTTATTACAATGTCCGGAATTCAATCACTGGGCATGACAGTGAGCAGAAAAATTTGGACAAAAAAATAGAGAGAGAATGGGAAAGTATAATAGAAAGACACTGATAAGTTAGACAGATATTGGAGTTTTCAGATTAATAGTTTAATAATTACTGTTAATATGTTTCATAAAATAGGGAGAAACATGGAAAATGATAGATGAAAGGCAGACATTAATAGAAAAATAGAATCTGTGGGAGAAGGAAATGGCAACCCACTCCAGTATTCTTGCCTGTAGAATTCCATGGACAGAGGAGCTTGGCAGGCTACGGTCCATGGGGTCACACAAAGTCAGACACAGCTGAGTGACTAACACCAAATTATAAAAGGTTTGAAATTTTAAAGCTATGCCTAGCACAAAGTAAGCAGTAAATATTTTCTGAAGGTATTCTTTAGAGATATAAATATGATAATTCCATCAGTGCAATTATAATTAATGCCATATTACCAGTTAATCAAACTGAAAATAAATGAATATGCACAAATATCAAAAAACATATAGCAGTGTCTGAAGACTTGACTTGGAGAGTGAATTGAAAAACCACGGGGGCTCAGTCTAGTGGCACTTAGCATTCCCACCACCCATAAGCTACATGTACTATTATTATTATCAGCGTTTATCCTGGAAACAGTTAATCCATTACTTAATTTGTATTTGGAATTGAGTCAAGGAAAATATCAGATAGAAAGAACTTCTTTGGTGATTTGCAGTCTTTTGTAAGTAATTCATGCTTGTAAATCCAGCTGTATGATTGCCTCCATTTAATCTATCTTTTTCATTTTTAAAAAGCCACCAGTTATCTTGAAAAAAATAAAAAAGTCCCTTTTTCAAAGATGGAAAATTGTATCTTAGTGTAGAGGTACATAATGCACTGATGCTGATAACAAAATGGAATAAAGGAAAATTAAAGGCATTTAGAGCAAAGCTCTTACAAGATGCATTCATGTTCCTTTTAACTGATGTTATATAAATGAACACAAAAGAAATGACTCTCCAAAAGGCAGGGAAGGAATATAGCAGGAGAGCCAAGTTTGGAAGAAATGTGGAAGAGGATGAGTAGTGCTGGACCACAGACAGGGATACCAGAAGCTGGCAAGAGAGATCAGAACAAAGTGAGCATATATGGAAGGAACAGTGGGACTCTGGCAGAGTGCGCCATCTCAGACCGTGTGTTTGGTACTAGGTTATGTTCAGTTAGCTGTTTGCGGATTTACAAAATTAGGAGAACATGCAAAGTTCCCACCAGGATGAATATGTGAGAGGTGAGAAACAGATTTTCAGGCTTCTAGCCCACACTTTCCCTTAAAATTCACTATGCACAAATTACAAGAAAAAGGGAGTCTGAAATATATTGTAGGGTCCAAAGAAACATGTGGCATGGTCTTGCTTGCCAGGGCCTCAGAATTGTGTTCCTCTGCAAATTCTTCCTTCAGTGATACAATAAGCTTCAGACATGTATCATTTTCCAACATTGTGTCTAATGGTGAAATAAAGGCTTGCTTCTCACATTATGATAATCTACACTGAAAGTAAGAATTGTATTAAAAATCCCCTGAAGCATACATTTTCCCTCAAAGGTCATTATGTTTCTTTACTCATTTTTATGCAAATATATACAAAAGAAATAAGATATTCCAAAAAGCAGAAAATGATGGAGCAGGAGATCTGATCTGGAGCTAGGTGGGGTGTCATGTCTTATAAAGAGGATTGTGTTACATTCCTGTTAAAGCCCAAAAGTACATGAATAATAATATTATAAAAATACTTTTGTTGAGTGTTGCCTGATGATTATATCCAAACAAATCCTTTAGTATTGTACATCAGTTCAGTTGCTCAGTTGTATCTGACTCTGCAACCCCAAGCACTGCAGCAAACCAGGCCTCCCTGTCCATCAACAACTGCCAGAATCTACTCAAACTTATGTCCATTAAGTCAGTGATGCCATACAAACATCTCATCCTCTGTTGTCCCTTTCTCCCACCTTCAATCTTTCCCAGCATCAAGGTCTTTTCCAATGAGTCAGTTCTTCACATCAGGTGGCCAAGTATTGGACTTTCAGCTTCAACATCAGTCCTGCCAATGAACACCCAGGACTGGTCTCCTTTAGGATGGACTGGTTGGATCTCCCTATAGTCCAAGAACTCTTAAGAGTCTTCTCCAACACCACAGTTCAAAAGCATCAATTTTTCAGTGCTTAGCTTTCTTTATAGACCAACATTCACATCCATACATAACTATTGGAAAAACCATAGCCTTGAATAGACAGACCTTTGTTGACAAAGTAATGCTTTTGCTTTTTAATATGCTTTTTAGGTTGGTCATAATTTCATGGCTGCTGTCACCATCTGCAGTGACCTTGGATTCCTCAAAAATGAAGTCTGTAACTGTGTCCACTGTTTCCCCATCTATTTTCCATGAAGTGACGGGACTAGGTGCCATGACCTTAGTTTTCTGAATGTTGAGCTTTAAGCGAACTTTTTCACTCTCTTCTTTCAATTTCATCAAGAGGCTCTTTAGTTCTTCTTCATTTTCTGCCATAAGGGTGGTGTCATCTGCATATCTGAGGTTACTGATATTTCTCCCAGCAATCTTGATTCCAGCTTGTGCTTCATCCAGCCCAGCATTTCTCATGATGTACTCTGCATATAAGTTAAATAAGCAGGGTGACAATATAAAGCCTTGACATACTCCTTTTCCTATTTGGAACCAGTCTGTTGTTCCATTTCCAATTCTAACCGTTGCTTCCTGACATGCATAAAGATTTCTCAAGAGACAGGTCAGGTGGTCTGGTATACCCATCTCTTTCAGAATTTTCCAGTTTGTCATGCTCCACAAAGTCAAAGGCTTTGGCATAGTCAATAAAGCAGAAATAGATGTTTTTCTGGAACTCTCTGGCTTTTTCCATGATCCAGCAGATGTTGATAACTTGGTCTCTGGTTCCTTTGCTTTTTCTAAAATGAGCTTGAATATCTGGAAGTTCACAGTTCACGTATTGCTGAAGCCTGGCTTGGAGAATTTTGAGCATTACTTTACAAGCGTGTGAGGTGAGTGTAATTGTGTGGTAGTTTGAGCATTCTTTGGCATTGCCTTTCTTTGGAATTGGAATGAAAATTGACCTTTTCCAGTCCTGTGGCCACTGCTGAGTTTTCCAAATTTGTTGGCATATTGAGTGCAGCACTTTCACAGCATCATCTTTTAGGATCTGAAACAGCTCCACTGGAATTTCATCACCTCTACTAGTTTGTTCATAGTGATGCTTCCTGAGGCCCACTTTACTCACATTGCAGATTGTCTGGCTCTAGGTGGAT
Source organism: Bubalus kerabau (assembly GCF_029407905.1). NCBI lineage: Eukaryota > Metazoa > Chordata > Mammalia > Artiodactyla > Bovidae > Bubalus > Bubalus kerabau. Next base: position 65,347,973 of record NC_073629.1, on the reverse strand, counting down.
GATCATACCATCATGCTTATGTGGGTCATGAAGATATTTTCTGTACAGTTCTTCTGTGTATTCTTGCCACCTCTTCTTAATATCTTCTGTTTCTGTTAGGTCCACACCATTTCTGTCCTTTATTGAACCCATCTTTGCATGAAATATTCCCTTGGTATCTCTAATTTTCTTGAAAAGATCTTTAGTCTTTCCCATTCTATTGTTTTCTTCTATCTTTGCACTGATTACTGAGGAAGACTTTCCTATCTCTCCATGCTATTCTTTGGAACTCTGCATTCAACTGGTTATATCATTCCTTTTCTCCCTTGTTTTTCACTTCTCTTCTTTTCATAGCTATTTGTAAGTCCTCCTCAGACAGCCATTTTGCTTTTTTTCATTTCTTTTTCTTGCGGATGGTTTTGATCCCTATCTCCTGTACAATGTCATGAACTTCCGTCCATAGTTCATCAGGACTCTGTCTATCAGATCTAGTCCCTTAAATCTATTTCTCACTTCCACTGTATAATCATAAGGGATTTGATTTAGGTCATACATGAATGGTCTAGTGGCTTTCCCTACTTTCTTCAATTTAAGTCTGAATTTGGAAATAAGGAGTTCATGATCTAAGCCACTGTCAGCTCCTGGTCTTGTTTTTGCTGACTCTATAGAAATTCTCCATCTTTGGCTGCAAAGAATATAATCAATCTGATTTCAGTGTTGACCATCTGGTGATGTCCATATATAGAGTTTTCTCTTGTCTTTGGAAGAGGGTGTTTGCTGTGACCAGTGGGTTCTTTTGGTAGAACTCTATAAGCCTTTGCCCTGCTTCATTCTGTACTCCAAGGCCAAATTTACCTGTTCCTCCAGGTGTTTCTTGACTTCCTACTTTTGCATTCCAGTCCCCTATAATGAATAAAACATCATTTTTGGGTGTTAGTCCTAGAAGGTCTTGTAGGTCTGCATAGAATCGTCCAACTTCAACTTCTCCAGCATTACTGTTCAGGGCATAGACTTGGATTACCATGATATTGAATGGTTTACCTTGGAAACAAACAGAGATCATTCTGTTGTTTTTGAGCTTGCCTCCAAGTACTGCATTTCAGACTCTTTTGTTGACTATGATGGCTACTCCATTTCTTCTCAGGGATTTTTTCCCACAGTAGTAGATATAATGGTCATCTGAGTTAAATTCACCCATTCCAGTCCATTCTATTTTACTGATTCTTAAAATATTGACGTTTACTCTTGCCATCTCCTATTTGACCATTTCCAATTTGTATGAAAAGGTAAAAAGAAAGGACACTGAAAGATGAACTCCCCCAAGTTGGTAAGTGCCCAATATGCTACTGAAGATCAATGGAGAAATAACTCCAAAAAGAATGAAGAGACAGAGCCAAAGCAAAAACAACACCCAGTTGTGGATGTGACAGGTGATGATAGCAAGGTCCAATCCTGTAAAGTACTATACACATTAGCTCATTTACTCTCAATCCACACTTTGAGATAGGTATCTTTATTATGGGGCTTCCCTGGTGGCTCAGACAGTAAAGAATCTACCTGCAATGCCCTGGATCAGGAAGAATCCCTGGAGAAGGGAATGGCCACCCACTCCAGTATTCTTGCCTGGAGAATTCTGTTGACAGAGCCTGGTTGGCTCTGGGGTCACAAAGATTTGGGCACAACTGAGCGACTAACACTTTCACACACACATTTCACATCATTATTATTTCTACTTTATAGAAGCATAAATTGACACACAGAGCTATTATGTAATCTATCCAGATTTACATTCCTTATAAAGGACAGGTCTAGAATCCAATCCAGGCTCTCTGTAATTCTCAAGTATGGCTGCTTTCTCTTACCTCTGAGGCTTGACTGTGAAAAACCCCTTTTAGGTGTTCTTATCTTCGGCTTGCTCCCATTACATAATTCCATTGAACCTTATCATTTTTTTTTCCTGCTATTAGTCTTTCCACTAGAATATAATGCTTTACAGAATATGACACTTGCCATGTAACTTGCTTATCACTGTGTTTCCAGTATGGAAATAATACTTGGTTTATATTTGATGCTTAATAAATTTTTGTCAAGTGAATAAAGGATACTCATTGATTATCTACTTTGTGCTACATATAATGAAAGATGTTCCATGATTATCTCAATAAGTGATGCTGAAGAAATTAATAAATGAGTGAGAACTCAATTGAGTGGTTAGGCCACTTGCCACATGGGTGACCAGAAATAAACCAGCATCATGAATTCCTGCTGTTTTTTGATGATACTTAAAATTCTGTTATCATTTTTTTTTTTTTTTTTTGCCAGTGAGAGTTCCCATAGACAATTCATTTGATGTACTGGATCAGAATTTTAACATTCACTGTTTCATTATTTGGATTCTTTCCTCTCTCCCTCATCCATCCTGCCCCAGAATCTGTGGATCACAGCCACCATGTTTCTGCTGCTAGACCTGGAGACCTAACACCTTTCCATGTTAAGTAAAAATGTATTATGTGAACACCTAGTGATAGCCATGTTTGACTGCTTTTACGGATTATTTAAACATAAGGGCTGAATTCAAAGTTTTCTGATGGATCACCTATGAAGAGGCAAGTGGGCAAATGAAATTTGGATTATAAACTGTTTCCAAGGTTCTTAAGTCCAGGACGACGCATGTCTGGAAACACTGGATCAACAGAGGAAAAGATAAAGCTACATAAGACATTGAAATGAAAAAGAGAATACCTGTACTGGAGGGGGACCAAACACCCAAAAAGACCCTGATTAAAACTGTTTGCCATGTTTGATAGAGTCAGATTTTGGAGAAATTCTGCAGTAAATCCATTTCCATTTTTCTACCCACAATCACTTTGCAATGGCTTTTACTAGAGTCCATGAGATCTGAGTGAACACTGTTTATAAGTACTGATGATTATATATTAATTCAGGGCTATTATAAGACCGTGGAGGAAAAAAGAGACATCTAAAAATGCAAAGCATACTTGGGAGCAGAGGCAATTCAGGGGCCACAAATGTGAAACATGAAAGAAAAGTCATCCTAAAGGCGGGGCTTCTGGAGTGTAGCGAGGAGGGTAGGGTGCCTGCCCAAAAAAATCAGGAAGACCTTCACCACCACACTGCTCCCCAAATGACTCTGTCAGGCGGATCTTGACAATTGCTTTATTGCCAAAATGCATCTACCTGAGGTGATCAAAATGTCAAATGTCACTTTAACTGGAAGAGCTTCAACCCCAAGTCCTGGGAATTTTCTGAGGAGCACACTTACTTTCTGCTTCTCTGCCTGTGAAGCCTGAAAACTGTATTGACTGATGAAAAGAATAATATGTTCATCCTTCCAGCCAAGAACTGGCAAACCAAGGGTCCTCTGCCTTTTTGTCCATCCTGATCTGGAGCCTATTGACTGATTCAGTCTCTCTAGTCATATATATTGACTTGTACTTTTTAAACAGGTCATGGTCTTTTATCTCTCTATCTTTTGCAAACATGTCTCTCTCCTTAAAATGCCCTTTATAACCTGGTCAATTTGATCAATTCTTTCCCACTTATCAACTTTTAACTTTAAAGCTATTTTCTCTTTGAAGTCCATTTAGATAAATTCCATAAAGTAGAAGTACTTACTCCCTCTTTTATGCCCCCATCAAAATTAAATATCTTGTTCCTTAATTCAGGCATATATAATATCTGTTTGCACTTTTATATTTACATTCAACTCCCCTTATTACTATTGTATTATAAACACCTTGAAGAGTTTAGCAAGTTAGCAAATAATAAGAGATGAAAGAAATATTTGTCTTATTAATGTATTAATTAATCATATAAAAATAATATTGTACCGCTTTGCAATTTTCCATTAGGTCAGCTCATAATCAGCACATCTGGTGCACACAAAGGTCTCTTGATATTCCATAATGTGTGGAAGAAGTCTTCTACTAAAACATAAGGAGAAACCTTGAATATATGACTTTTTACAGTGATCACTCCAAGACCAATTATTTCTGTTACCTGGGAAAATTATTTCAATTTTTAAATAATGAAAACTTCATCAGTGAAATGAGTATAACTAATAGGATCTTATCTATTATTGGAAAAGATGAGAATTAAGGAAAGTTTATTTTCTATTATTTACTCTGTGAATTTATTTTTCCCAATATGACAAGTTTCTTGCTTGTGTTTTATTATTGGGATTGAAAGTGAAAGTGAAGTTGCTCAGTCGTGTCTGACTCTTTGCTACCCCTTGGACCACCAGGCTCCTCCATCCATGGGATTTTCCAGGCAAGAATACTGGAGTAGGGTGCTATTTCCTTTTCCAGATCTTCCGGGCCCAGGGATTGAACCCGGGTCTCCCGCATGGTAGGCAGACACTTTACTGTGTGAGCCACCAGGGAAGTCATTATTGGGATTAACTCTGGCTAATATTTAGAGGAAAAAAATAAACTCTATAGACTCAGAATGTAAAAATGTGGTAAAAGCGTTTGCGAAGAGAAAAGAAGAAATCATAGTTTATTAACATATCAAAAATTCAGATCCTCTTTTACACTTGTGTCAACCCAAGATCCCTTCTGAGATTTGCCTTGTTAACAGAGAAGGAAGAGCAGTCTGGAGACAAAGAGGAAGGAAGATTTGATCTGATACTCAGCAGGGAGGAGGAAAGGGAAGTTTGTATTCTTAGGCTACTTCAAGAGTACTGATAACATATACTTGAAAGAGGACATAACATCTATCTAGAAAAATAGTTAAGGTTAATAAAATGGTTACAAAATTTGTCCAGGATAACAACCTTTAAGATCTACAAAGACATGACAGTGTTTGATAGGGATGGGAGGTGTGTACTGGCCTGGGGATTGTGAGGGAAGAGGGGTTCTTTAAAACATTAGCTGTTCTTTGTGTTAGTTGAGATGTTTAACTTTTATACTGTTTTACGTAAAGTTCTGTTAATTGTGCATAAGTTAGCATGATTGCCATTGAATATGTCATCATCAATAACAACAACAGTGTTTTAGTCAAAACAAAAAAGCTTATTTCCCTCTCCTGTATAAGAAATCTCAATTGAGGGCCCAATGATCCATTCAGAGGAGGCTCAGATTAGATTGGAGTAAAGTCCTATCATAGGAGATTTACAAATAAACAATTTAAGGCTATTTTTTGTATATTGTAAATTAATTTCCATATGGTCATATTTATTTTCTCTTTAGTAAATTGTCTATAAGTGACTATTAAGTTCTTTGTGTCAGTTTTAGTGTGAATTTATTTCCATGAGCTTTATAATTAAAAACATCAATATTTGATAGATTCTATTCAGGAATAATATTTTCCCATTTTAGTTCTTATTTTGTAGATGTATTTATCTTTTGGGGGTCTACTGAGCATTTTCATAATATAGAAGAAGCATATTGCTAGTTTTAAAATGTTATCAATGTGTTGTATTTTATTTTTAGTTCTAATCCAAGGTTCTAATCTAATCCAAAATCACTGCAGATGGTGATTGCAGCCACAAAATTAAAAGATGCTTGCTCCTTGGAAGAAAGCTATGACAAACCTAGACAGCATATTAAAAAACAGAGACATTACTTTGCCAACAGAGGTCCGTGTAGTCAAAGCTATTGTTTTTCCAGTGGTCATGTATGGATGTGAGAGTTGGACCATAAAGAAGGCTAAGCGCCAAAGAATTGATGCTTTTGAACTGTGATATTGGAAGACTCTTGAGAGACTCTTGAGAGTCCCTTGGACACCAAGATCAAACCAGTCAATCCTAAATGAAATCAATCCTAAATATTCATTAAAAGGATCGATTCTGAGGCTGAAGCTCCAATACTTTGACCACCAGATGGGAAGAGCCCACTCATTAGAAAAGACCCTGATGCCTGGAAAGGTTGGAGGCAGGAGGGGAAGGGGATGACAGAAGATAAGATGATTGGATGGCATAACTGGCTCAATGAACATGAGCTTGAGCAAGTTCCAGAAGATGGTAAAGGTCAGAAAAGCTTGGCATGCTGCACTCTATGGGGTCACAAAATTTCAGACATGACTGAGTAACTGAACAATAACAACAATCCAAGAATTATGATAAGGTTACCTGTACTTCTGATTTTTTTCTTGTTTTCCCTTATAGGTGACTTTTCTTTCTAGAGTTTAATTTTTCCTAACCAATTATTCTCATGAAATTTAAAAATAATTATTTCTTCACTTAAAATATTTGGGTAGATAGGAATAAATGAATTATCATTTACTTTCAATGTAATATTTATATGCATAAAATAGTTATCTTATCTTGCATAGTGACCTCCTAATATGTGGGATTAACTTTCTTCACCAGACTTTGAGAAGATGAATAAGTAGGGATCCACCTCTCATTGTATCTAGAATGTGTTTCACTAGCTTTCATGACGCCAAATAGACAACAGAACCAAGTGGATTTTCAACCAGTTCTTTACCAAATATAGACAATCATTTCAAGTTGATAAGTCATGTGCGCTGGTGTGGAAGTGGCTATGAAACTTGGGTCCTAGCCTAGTTAAATCTTTCCCCTATTCAGATGGAAGTGATACCTCACTCCCTAGAACTTTTGAGGTGTTTCATATGATGACCCCTGTGCTTTCCAGGAATCTCAGATACACCATCTCCCGTCTAGAACTATCTTTTCCCTTGGTCATTTCCCAGAGCCTTATGCCCATTTGTTCCTATTTTCTCCTCTTTTCTTGGGATTTTAGTCTTTCCTAGTAAAATAATCAATTCCCAGTTCCTTCTAGGTTGAAATGACTCTTCTATGTTTTCTCTTTCCTAGTAACTTTGAAGAGGGTTAAAAATGAATCTTGATCCAAGGCCTGTAGATTCATTGTGAGAAAGAGAAAGAGGAGGATCTTCTATTCGTTGAAACTGAATGGGCAGACAATGAGGGATTTTCCTAAATTAGTTTTCTATGACTGCTGTAGCAAACTACCAAACACTAGGTGGCCTAAGCAACAGACATTGGTTTCTCGCATCTCTGGAGGCTAGTGGTCCAAGATCAAGGTACTGGCAGATTTGATTTCTTTTAACATCCCCCTAGATGTTAAAACAGTGGCTAAACAGTCGAACATGACTTAGTGACTGCTGCTGCCGCTGCTAAGTCGCTTCAGTCGTGTCTGACTCTGTGCAACCCCATAGACGGCAGCCCACCAGGCTCCCCCATCCCTGGGACTCTCCAGGCACTAGTCCTACTTTATTAAAGCTTTACTCTTATGACTTCATTTAACCTTTACCTCTTTCAAAGCCCTATCTCCAATACAGTTATATTGAAGTTAGAGCTTCAGCATATGAATTTGGGTAGCATACAATTCAATCTAAACACTTGCCTTTTGATACTTGGATTCCACATAAAATATGTCTAATTGCATGTAAGTTTTGCCTCTAGACTCAGAACTTCAGAGAACTCTTGATTCATGCTAAATGGGGCCCATACTCCTGTTAATATGATTTTCTGAACTTACGTCTCTACCTTTATGTTTCAATCCAATTATTCAAAATGATATTTAGTGTGTTCCTTCAGTGTGGTACAATACATATTCATGGAATAATCAATTTTAATAGATTACCAAATTTTTCAAAGAATTCACTGAATTTTCTTATCAGGTCATTTCTATATTGATGTGGTAACCTTTTCTTCCTTCACTTAGTAGAGTACTCAGAAGCCTATAGACCTCTGAGCAATTAATGTGAATATTAACATATATAGAAAAACCATACTTTGCTGAGTGTTGAAACAATAGGTTACTATTGATTACTAAAATATGTTCTGAAAAGTTAAGATGCATTTAAGTAGATTAAAGAATTATTCAGACATACTTTTCTTCTTGAAACTGTATGATAAATGTCTCAAGCTGGTACCTTAGAAATCAATCTGCACTCCTGAATTTCTTTGTTGTTGATTTTTGTTTGTGTGTTTCTTTTTTCAATATTTCTAATTGACAAAGAATGCTTTGGAACAAAGATAAACTCTACAAGTCAACACAGTAACCATTATCTTCTGCTCTATCCTATCAATTTCCTAAACTATACACATGTTGATGTATGGCAAAACCAATGCAATATTGTAAAGTTAAAAAAATAAATAAATAAATGAAAAAGAAAAGAAATTGCTCAGGCTGAAAGCAAGTGGAACGAAAGAACAATTCATATCAACATACAAAAACCAAAGGCCAATAAAGTAATGATGTAATTATAAAATATAGTAAAAAAAAAAAACTATACACATAAGTGGGGTCTGCATTCTCTGATTTAACAGACAACAGTCTCTGGTATAGGACTACTTACACAGCATCAATTGTTTTTTATGCTGCTTTTTTTTTATTTTAAATTTTATTTTATTTTATTTTATTATTTTTTAAATTTTATTTTATTTTTAAACTTTACATAATTGTATTAGTTTTGCCAAATATCAAAATGAATCCGCCACAGGTATACATGTGTTCCCCATCCTGAACCCTCCTCCCTCCTCCCTCCCCATACCATCCCTCTGGGTCGTCCCAGTGCACTAGCCCCAAACTTTACAAAATTGTATCAGTTTTGCCAAATATCAAAATGAATCCGCCACAGGTATACATGTGGTCCCCATCCTGAACTATGATGCTTAAAAACCCAGAAACATCAGGGTGAATATTTGAGCATAAGCAACTGGAGGTGGAAACTAACTTTCAGATGTCTACCATTTTTTGTACATTAATAAATATAAATTATTTGCTGTACACTTTACATTCTTATATCCAAAATCAAGGCATGCTAAAAATTGGCCTACACCATGCATTTTATAAACGAATAAGAACTATGCATTGCTGACAGCTCAGTTTTGAAATATTTCATTTCAGAAGCTTGCTCAAAGGAGGAATTTACATTTGTGGGCTTTCCTGGTGGCTCAGATGGTAAAGAATCTGCCTGCAGAATCTATATTCTTGCCTGGAAAATTCTATGGACAGAGGAGCCTGATGGGTTACAGTCCATGGGGTCACAAAGAGTCAGACACAACTGAGCATGCACACACACATGCGTGTGCATGCACATACACACACACACACACACACAATTTATGCAAGGTTCCTGATCCCACAGCTTTTGAGTTTATAACTGCTACTTGTGTTTCTATTTAAGAAAGATGATAAAACTCAAATTGAACAAATTTAAGCAAAATAAATGGAGTTTATTGGTTCACATAGCTAAAAAGTTCAGGAGTGAAACTATCTTCCAGAATGCCAGAATGCAGAGTCCGTTAGTTGTTTTCTTTTTTTGACTCTTACACACCTTTCTTTCCATTAGACTCTGCTTTTCTCCTTGGGTTAATTCTCAGCTTAAACAATATTTAACCTAAACTGCACAGCTAAAAATTTAAGACATTTTTTATTGCTTTAATGTCGACTTAAAATATTCACAACCTAAAAGTTGAGAATTATGTTTTATTCGGTGGGAATAAATATTTATTCTGAAGTAACCCTGAGAGAACAGCTCCAGGGGGACCAGGGGAGGAGCCAGGTTATACACAAATTTTGCCAACAAAGAGTAGGTTCTGAACATCAAAAGGTTATTTTTAATATGCTGGGCTGGATGAAGCACAAGCTGGAATCAAGATTGTCAGGAGAAACATCAATAACCTCAGATGTACAGATGACACCACACTTATGGCAGAAATTGAAGAACTAAAGAGCCTCTTGATAAAAGTGAAAGAGGAGAGTGAAAAAGTTGGCTTAAAACTCAACATGAAGAAAACTAAGATCATGGCTTCTGGTCATATCACTTCATGACAAATAGATGGGGAAACAGTGGAAATAGTGACAGACATATTTTTTAGGGGGGGAGGGCAGCTCCGAAATCACTGCAGATGGTGACTGCAGCCATGAAATTAAAAGACGCTTATTTCTTGGAAGAAAAGTTATGACCAACCTAGACAGCATATTAAAAAGCAGACATGTTACTTTGCCAACAAAGGTCCATCTAGTCAAAGCTATGGTCTTTCCAGTAGTCATGTGTGGATGTGAGAGTTGGACTATAAAGAAAGCTGAGCACCAATGAATTGATGCTTTTGAACTGTGGTGTTGGAGAAGACTCTTGAGAGTCCCTTGGACAGCAAGAGATCCAACCAGTCCATGCTAAAGGAAATCAGTCCTGAATATTCATTGGAAGGACTGATGCTGAAGCTGAAACTCTATTACTTTGGCCACTTGATGTGAAGAACTGACTCATTTGAAAAGACCTGATGCTAGAAAAGTTGAAGGTGGGAGGAGAAGGGGACAATAGAGGATGAGATGGTTGGATGGCATCACTGACTCAATTGACATGAGTCTGAATAAACTCTAGGAGTTGGCAATAGACAGGGATGCCTGGCATGCTGCAGTCCATGGGGTGGCAAAGAGTCAGGCATGACTGAGTGAACTGAACTGAAAGAAAACCAGATTTCTCAAGTTAGGAAATTTAGCACTTTTTTATTTATGGTGGTGTGGGCTTCCCTGGTGGTTCAAAAGGTAAAGAATCTGCATCCAATGTGGGAGACCCAGATTCAATCCCTGGGTCAGGAAGATCCCCTAGAGAAGGGAATGACAACCCATTGCAGTATTCTTGCCTGAAGAGAAGTCTGGCAGGCTACAGTCTATGGGGTTGCAAAGAGTCATACAAGACTGAGTGACTAACACTTTTTTTTTTCTTTTGTGTGGGGAGATGCAAGAGTCTGGGCTCACTGAAATCACTTTGATATGCATCTCAGCCATCTGGGGCCACTATCCTGAGTTTTCAGCACAGCTCACCTTAAGGAATGACTACAGGAAGTGACTGCAGTCTGATGGATGCTAGATAGCTGTATTCTTCTCCTTCTTGAGTTCACATAGGACTCACCTGCTCACACTGCTGCTGCTGCTAAGTCGCTTCAGTCGTGTCCAACTCTGTGTGACCCCAGAGATGGCAGCCCACCAGGCTTCCCCATCCCTGGGATTCTCCAGGCAAGAACACTGGAGTGGGTTGCCATTTCCTTCTCCAATGCATGAAAGTGAACGTGAAGTCGCTCAGTCATTCCCGACTCTTAGCGACCCCATGGACTGCAGCCTACCAGGCTCCTCTGTCCATGGATTTTCCAGGCAAGAGTACTGGAGTGGGGTGCCATTGCCTTCTCCGCCTGCTCACACTGGAGGGCTGCAATTGCTGATGACTGTGACATCTTTGTTTATTGATATTTCAGGAAATACTCCATTTCTCAATAGCATCTCTTGCAAATATCTTCAACAAATCTGAGGAATAACTTTCATTGGCTTATTGAAATCCTGGTTTTCTCTCTTAAGTATCTTGTAGCTGGTCTTTCAAGCTCCCTAGTTAGGATTTGCTCATGTACCCAGACTTAGATTTCATACATCAGTGGAACAACAGGACAAATAGTAGGTATTCAATAATCTCTTTCTGGCTAACACTGACATCTTTTCTTCAATATAGATTAATTTAAAGCATCTTTGCCTAACTTGTTACAACTACACAATAGGCTGATGCAGATACATACCAGATTCTCCTTAGTATTAGAGTACCTAATATCTCATGCAATTACTGCACACAACTGTTAGGCCAAGGCCTCTGGTTATGCTTTCTTTTGCCCAGGGTCTTCTTATGGTTTGTAACCTATCACCATCATACTTAATGTACTATGGCAATGAGTAAGTAGAATATCTTCAATAAAAACTTCATTTAGACAGGGCAGATGGAGAAAGAATATACAGTACTCATCTTTCCATACCGCACACACTATCCTTTTTGTATACATAACATGGGTTCGCTGTTCTGCAGTGAAGAGTGTTCTGTGTCAATCAACCTTTCTGTTCCTGATTCTGTTTCTTTAGAAGCTTTCATATTTATATTTCTGTATTACATCATATTTGAGAAGGAGATTGTGTAAAAACCTTTCTGATGATTGCTACAGCTTAGCATTCCCTTTCCATTGGTGGAGATTTGGATCACAGTGCCTAGGGACTGCTTTTGGAGTTAAACAAGTATAGGACTTTGTATCCCAAAATCAGGAATTTATCAGGCATAACTTTTGGAAGAAAAGTTATGACCAACCTAGACAGCATGTTAAAAAGCAGAGATATTACTTTGCCAACAAAGATCCATCTAGTCAAAGCTATGGTCTTTCCAGTAGTCATGTATGGATGTGAGAGTTGGACTATAAATAAAGCTGAGCACCGAAGAATTAATGCTTTTGGACTGTGGTGTTGGAGAAGACTCTTGAGAATCCCTTTGACAGCAAGAGATTCAACCAGTCTATCCTAAAGGAAATCAACCCTTAATATTCACTGCAGGAGTGATGCTGAAGCTGAAACTGCAATACTTTGGCCACCTGATATGAAGAACTGACTCATTTGAAAACACCCTGATGCTGGGAAAGATTGAAGGCAGGAGAAGAAGGGGATGATAGAGGATGAGGTGGCTGGATGACATCACTGACTCAATGGACATGAGTTTGAGTGAACTCCAGGGGTTGGCAATGGACAGGGAGGCCTGGCGTGCTGCAGTCCATGGGGTCACAAAAAGTTGGACATGACTTAGTGACTGAACTGAACTGAGGACCTTATTTCCCAAACTCAGGAATTTATCAGGCAGTACAACTAATTCCATTTAATCCTTCCTTGGCTTCCCATCAATTTGTGTTCAATCCACTTTGTGGGATAATTACCAAAGCCAAGAGTCAAGAGCTTTTAATCTGTAACCCAGCATAGGTGTTTGTCTTTTGGCAACAGCCCTTCAAAATGTTTTGCTCATATCTCTTGTTTTTAGCATAATTGTTTCTTTTTTGTTCTTGACACATAAAGTAATGAGATTAACCTATCCAGGTCAGAGTGAACCCCAGTGAGCTCTTTTTAATTTAAGTGGGGACTTAATTTTTACCATTCATAGGCAGTTTGTGTAAATCAGAAGATCTTAGATGTGTTGATAGCCAAGACTTCGCTCCCTTTTGAAGGCTATTTTACCTCCTGTCTTGTTTCTGGCTTTCTTCCTTTAGTGTAGAACTTGGGATGTGGATTTTTGAGCACTGAAATGTACATCAATCAGGTATCTTGGAATGATCAACAGTGGTGGGGGAGGAGTCTTCTCTAACTCCAGCTGTTTTGTGTTCCTTCAATGCTCTGCTGAGGTCAGATTGTCTCTTATTTGTAGGAATTTATTAAGGTCATACATATTAATAGTTAACTGATTTAAATATTTTCATTTTCACATCAAGTCTCCTAAAGTTCTAGCCTAAATAAATCCCTGGCCCAAGTCACAGTATCCAATAATTTTTCATGTGAAAAAGGTTGCCCCCTTATAATCTGAGGCATAGCATCTACTGCCTTGGCTTCTGTAATTTCACATTTTAGGATATTTTATTTTCAAAACCATACTTCTTCAATTTTTCTGTTCCCATATATCATTGTTTCTGTTTGATCAGTTTTAAGAAATCTGAGATTTATCATGCAGTTAATGTTTAATTGACAACTTTTCCTATTATTCTCTGGGGCACATAAAATGCTGTCATGTTATTCCTTGGAAGTTATGACATTTAAAAATGATAGTATTTTAGTAGCCAAAACTCTTTTGTCAGTGACAAAAAAACACAAAAAACAAAAAAAACAACTAATCTTAGCTTGATAAGAAAATGTATTTCCCTCACACTAAACAGCAAGTGGGAAGCATTTGTTTCCAAAGACTTGAAATATAGCACTGGGACACTTTCAAGTTTCACTCAGCACTGTTTTATTCTGGGTTAGTTTCATTGCCAATCAAGATTTCTTATGATAAAGTTGTGTTAAAGATAGCCATCACCTGTTATCTTTGTAATTTAACCTAAAATAGATAAATCTCCTTGGATTGCCTTTGGTCATGGACACTAGATTCCTCCACCATGTACAATTAAGTGAAATATTCTGGATGATTAGGCTTGAATATGGTGCTCACCTAAGGTTCTGGGTGATGGATAAACCTCATTCAAATCCTTGGACTAGAGTTCCCTGGTGGTCCAGTGGTTAAGAACCTGCCTACCAAAGTAGGGGACGGATTCAATCCCTGGTCCGTTAAGATCCCGCATGCTGTGGGGCAACTAAGCCCATGCACCACCACTACTGAGCTTGTGTACCCTAGAGCCTAAGCTCAGCAACAAGAGAAGCCACCTCAATAAAAAACCCCATGAACTGCTACTAGAAGGGAGCTCTCCCCTTGCTACAACTAGAGGAAATGCACATGCAGCAACGAAGACCCAGGGCAGCCATAAATAAATAATATTTAGAAAAAAAATCCTTGGAGTGAAATCAGGAGAGGTCCAGAACAGGTAGATACAAAGGGCAGAAGATTGTCTACCATAAACTACAATACATTTTTCTCCAAAATAAAAAGAAACTTACATTATTACACAAATTGTCAAGAAAAAAAAAAAAAAGAAAAACAACAGACTTTAGTTTATGAAAGTAATGAGGACAATGATTATATTACATCTTGTAATTATTGAAAAACAAAATGAAATTACCTGATTCAATCAATAGAAGTATGTTTGGTTAAGAAAATATAGCTATATAAATGCAAGTTTAATTAAGACAGTAGCAACTAAATTAACAATTCAAAGATTCTTTCACAAAATTATATTTCTTCATAGATTAAAGCTGATTACATTTTTAAAATATACCTACCTCGTTTCTTCTTCTACAGCATTCACTCTAATCTCAGGATATTCTGTTACAAAGACTTTTAGTGTTGGTTTTATAATATCAGCATGGATTTTTCTTTTTTATATTACTTAGTACATGCCTTAACCAACTCAGGTTAACTGACCAGTTTTATTAAAAATAGATTAACATACACAAATTTCAATTTAAAGAGCTTAAAGTAAGATAAATATACTCTAAACCATAAAGCAGTTAATTATGCAACATGGGAAAATTTTTGACAAAACACATTATACTATCAAAGCATTTTCAATAGTGTAAAAATACAAATTAGGAAATTGCTTTTGAAGTGTCTTATAATGATTGAATTAGTTCAGGAAGAGCACTCTGCTATTAGCTGCAGTGGTTTTTGACCTCAATAGTCTATTCTTGTAGGATAATGTTACACATGAATTTAAGGCTTAGGTTTTCACAGATATATAAACTTATGCCATTGGTTTTCAACTCCATTGCACATTTGAACCTCTTGGGCTATAAGCCAACAGAGGGAGAGCCCCTTCAATTGGTTTGGGATATTTAACGCTCCTCTGGTAATTTGAATATTCAGATAGAATTAGGTACACTGGTTTTGGTAAACATGCCTAGGAAACCTATGTTTACTAGTGACAGTAATATCATTTTTAGACTAGTGAGGGTAGAACCTCTGAGTCAGTAAAAGATGTGCTCATGATGTGTGTGCAACCTTATTTTATATTTCTTTCATTAAGACATACAAGAAAGTTTTGTGGTGATACAATGAGAATCACTGTATAATATTCAGGATAGAATTACTTTTAGTTGGAAATATACCACTTTCTTGCCAAAGAGATGGTACCCTGAATTCAAAGTTTTGTAGTTTTCAATAAGTCAGTTACTTCTATAAATGGTATTTTCTGAGCGTTGGGTAGGAGTGATTGCAAACACTAATCTAAAAAAAGAATGTAGTGGTGAGCATTTCTTATAAAAAAACAACCTGTTGTTGTGAATCTAGAATCATAATTAATAGTATACATAGCACTATTCTTCAAAAACTTAAACATTTTTTCCTTGTGCTTTTTCTAAAACACAAAACAAATGCTTGCTGTGTTTGAATATAAAATGTATTGCTTTGTTTTGTGTGTCACTGAGCAAAAATTTCCAATACATTAAGTACTTTGAAAAGACTAAAAAAAAGTAAGATTAATAAAATAAACATAAAGAAGAACACAAATATTATTTGGAATGAAAAAGGAGATATAACCATATAGATGCTAAATATATCATAAGAATAAGCAATGTGAGTGATGTTTCTAATAAATGTGGCAATGTAATAAATTGGAGGAATTTTGGTTAAATGGAAATGACCAGATATATTAAAAATAAATTATAAATTTGAATAGTCTGAAACCACTGATGGAATTGAATTCCTAACCAGAAATGTTTTCCAAACAAACACCAAATAGCAATAAAACAAAAGCAAAACAAAGATCACCATTCCCAGTATATTTTAAAAATAAATCAAGACAAGGTGTTCATAAGAATGGCAAATTTACAAGGCAATTTCACTTATTAGCATGGACACAAAAATGTTGAATTAAATATTAGGACATGTGATCTACCACTGCGATAACATAGCTATATATAATGATGAAGCTATAATTATACCAAGAATGTTAATATATTCTAGGTTTTATTATTTATGTAGGTTATTCTTTACATTAAGAGACTAAAAGCTAATACAATTACAGTAATAAGTACAACCACAAAGCATCAAATAAGGCCAAATATTCATATATGCTAAAGTCTCTCATATTACTATGTGTATAGGTGAACATCTAAAAACTACAAAATAGCCCCTAAAATGTATACTGAAAAATTTAGCTAATATCACTTCTCTTTAACATTGTGTTGGAGTTTTGAGTCAGAACAATAAGACAAATGATAGAACCAAAACCATCAAGATTGAAATAAAAAGAAAACTTGTAAGTAATATAACTGTCTACATAAAAATCTCCAAAATAATCTACATAAGTCAGTCGATTTATCTAAGAATATATCAAAATTGCCAAGTAAAATGCCAAAATTTAGACAACTATACTTACATGCATCAACAAAAATCTAATTCAGGAAAAGATGTTGTTACTAGAGAATAAAAACAACCATGGTAGATCTAATACAAATATGGTAGACACTATGGAGAAAATTATAAATCTCTACAGTAAGATATCAAGAAAGATTTACATTAATTAAAAAAGATATCCCACACGTATGAGTAAAATATCAGTATCATATATTTCAATTCTTCCCAATGTTAACCCTAGGCTCCATGCCACAGTAAATAAAATCTGTGTGTGTGTGTGTGTGTGTGTGTGTGTACTTGCATTCATGGTCATAAGTCTTTAAACAGCTTATAATGGAAAAAAAGATGATGGGGTAATATGTTACAGTATCATGAAAAAAGTTTAAGGCCACAGGAGACTGTAGTAGAGATTGAAGCATTAAGCAAGGAAGGAGGGTTCAGGACAGGGAACACATGTATACCTCTGGTGGATTTATTTCAATATTTGACAAAACCAATACAATATTGTAAAGTTTGAAAATAAATTAAATTTAAAAAAAAAAAGAAGCATTAAGCAATGGAACAACTGAGATTCTTTTAAAAAATCACATGCATATGTAGAAATTTAGTACATAAGAGAGATGGCATTAAACATTACTGGGGACTGATGAACTATTGAATAAAGTTTTCTGAAACAACTGTTTATCTTTATGGAACAAAAATAGATCCTTATCTGACAGTCTTATGTAAAAATCAATTTCAGGGAGATAAAAAAGTAAAAAAATAAAAACTTGAATTTCTTAGCAGAGTGCATAATAGTTTCATATTCTCAGAGGATAGAAGAGTTTCCTAAACAAGACAAAATTTGTGCAATCCATAAAGAAGTGGGTAAAAATTTCAACCCCATTTAAATTAAGAACTGCAATGGATCAAAAGACATTAAACAAGGGCTTAAAATGAGCTATTAAGTGAGATATTATATTGGCCACATGAAATCAAGATACGATTGATACTGAGATACATTAAAATCCCAATAAAAGAAGAAAAAATAACAATCATTTAAAAAAATTCATCTACTGAAATAGTGACTCCAACATAAAATGGTAAGACATTCAGACAAGAGGAGGTACAGATCTCTGATAAAATTAGGAAAATAAGTACAACAATTATTTGTAAATATGGAAAAGCAAATTAAATCCACAATGAGATATTTCACACCCACCATACTGGCAACATTATTTGAACATCAGACAATGCCAAGTGTTTAGAAGAATTAGTACAAGAACTCACATTATCTGTTTTTGGACCTAGAAATTGGTGTATTTCCAATTTAGGAAACTAGTATTATCTGGTAAATTTAAAGATTTAAAAACTATGGCCCAACATTTTTATTTTTGTTTGTTTGTTTTTTCTGGATATACCTTCTATATCTGTGGATTTTGCAATTGAATGCACATCAGATTCACCTGGAGAGATTGTTTAAAGACTGGCTTTACTGCCTCCAGAATATCTGAGTCAGCAGGTCTAGGATGGAGATGGAGAAATTTGTGTATTTACCTAGTTCCCAAGGGCTTCCCTTGTGGTACAGCTGGTAAAGAATCAACCTGCAATGCGGGAGACCTGGGTTCCATCCCTGGATTGGGAAGATCCCCTGGAGAAGGGAAAGGCTATCCACTCCAGTATTCTGACCTGGAGAATCCCATGGAAAGACAGGCCTGGTGGGCTACAGTCCATGGGGTTGCAGAGAGTCTGACATGACTGACTTCACTTTCACTTTTTCAGGTGGCTAGTGGTAAAGAATCTGCCTGCAAGTGCAGAAGATGCTAGAGACTTGGGTCCAATCCCTGGGTGGGGAAGAGCTACTAGAGAAGAAAATGGCAACCCACTCCAGCATTCTTGTCCGGAAAATCCCATGGACAGAGGAGACTGGCAGGCTACTGTCCATGGGATAGTAAAGAGTCAGGACATGATTGAGTGGGCGTACACATATACATACACATACACACACACAGGGATTTAAAGGTATGTCTTAAGATGGATAGTAGGAAAGTGGTTACTTCCAAGTTTTGTTTTCTTTCTTTCTTTTTATTTTTTGGTAATTCTTTTAAACTCACTTACATATTATAAACTCTTTACTATAATAAGCAGTTTATAATGAGAAAAACACTCCCCATTACTAACGTTAATTCAAGCTAATCTCTACTTTTATTGTCCTTCAGAGCCGCTTTTTTAAGAGTGATATTTCTAGAAGCAATTATAGAAAGAGAGGGTTCTTTCTTGGCTCATAAACCTTTGAAGAGGCTGATTTTCTCACTTTTTAAGTCTATATTTCTTTATGGAATGATCACAAGTTCTTACTACTCATATCAAGGAGGTTCCTCTGTGATCTGCCTTAAAACTACCCTTCCGAATAAATACGGGTATCCTCCACTTTTCATAAGGTCTCTTTGCCACTCCATTTTTACCAAAGAACTATGTCAGTAACTGTTTTTGATAACCTAAAGAAATCTGAAGAGGACTTTTGGTTAAAAAAAAAAAAAATATGTGCCAGAGTTCATTTTGCTACGAGTATTGGAGAGCAAGCATGTATCCAGAGAAATGAGAGTGATACTGACAAGTTCCTTCCCCTGGAACTACATTCAGAGTCTCAGCATCAAGCTTCTATAGCTTTGATCTACATATGTGAGCTATGTGCTTTAAATTTGATGCATTATTGTATCCATTAGCAAGGTATGTACTGAGATAATTGATTCTTTCCTGACACCATTTGGGCCTATGAAAAACTTCAAAGGAATGCTCTACTTTCGGTTAGTGGGCAAAACCTGTGCTTCTAGTAGCCTGTTAGCTTAGTAATCAATATTATAGAAATCCAAAGCATTAGTATTTTGATCTGGGATTCAAAATTATCTAGTTCTTAATATGGCTTATATTTCTTAATATACACATATTAGTATATTCATATAGTTAATATATCTGTGTGTATATATACATTCAGTTCAGTTCACTTCAGTCGTTCAGTCGTGTACGACTCTGCAACCCCATACACTGCACCACCCCAGGCCTCCCTGTCCATCACCAACTCCCAGAGTTATTCAGACTCATATCCATTGAGTTGGTGATACCATCCAACCATTTCATCCTCTGTTGTCTCTTTTCCTCTGTCCGCCTTCAACCTATGCCAGCATCATGGTTTTTTCAAATGTGCCAATTCTTCCCACCAGGTGGCCAAAGTATTGCAGTTTCAGCTTCAGCATCAGTCCTTCCAATGAATATTCAGGACTGATTTACTTTAGGATTGACTGGTTGGATCTCGTTGGAGTCCAAGGGACTGTCAAGAGTCTTCTCTAAGACCACAGTTCAAAAGCATCAATTCTTCAGTGCTCGGCTTTCTTTATAGTCCAACTTTCACACCCATACATGACCACTAGAAAAACCATAGCCTTGACTAGGTTGACCTATCTTGGCAAAGTAATGTCTTTGCTTTTTAATATGCTCTCTAGGTTGGTCATAATTTTTCTGCCTAGGAGTAAGTGTCTTTTAATTTCATGGCTGCAGGCACCATCTGCAGTGATTTTGGAGCCCCAGAAAATGAAGTCTGCCAGTGTTTTCACTGCTTCATCATCTATTTGCCATGAATGGGATCAGATGCCAGGATCTTAGTTTTCTGAAAGTTGAGCTTTTAACCAACTTTTCAACTCTCCTCTTTCACTTTCATCAAGAGGCTCTTTAGTTCTTCTTTGCATTCTGCCATAAGGGTGGTGTCATCTGAATATATGAGGTTATTGATATTTCTCCCAGAAATCTTGACTCCAGCTTATATTCATCCAGCTAAGTGTTTCTCATGATGTACTCTGCATATCAGTTAAATAAGCGGGGTGACAATATACAGCCTTGATGTACTCCTTTCCCTATTTGGAACCAGTCTGTTGTTTCATGTTCAGTTCTAATTGTTCCTTCCTGACCTGCATACAGATTTCTCAAGAGGCAGGTCAGGTGGTCTGGTATTCTCATCTCTAACATTTTCCAGTTTGTCGTGATCCATGTAGTCAAAGGCTTTACTGTAGTCAATAAGGCACAACTAGATATTTTTTTGGAACTCTCTTGCTTTTTTGATGATCCAATAGATGTTAACAATTTGATCTCTGGTTCCTCTGCCTTTTCTAAAACCAGGTTGAACATCTGGAAGTTCATGGTTCATGTATTGTTGAGCCTGGCCTGGAGAGTTTTGAACATTAATTTGCTAGTGTGTGAGATGTGTAAAATTGTGCAGTAGTTTGAGAATTCTTTGGCATTGCCTTTCTTTGGGATTGGAATGAAAACTGACCTTTTCCAGTCCTGTGGCCACTGCTGAGTTTTCCAAATTTGCTGGCATATTGAGTGCAGCACTTTCACAGCATCATCTTTCAGGATTTGAAATAGCTCAACTGGAATTCCATCACCTCCACTAGTTTTGTTTGTAGGGATGCTTCCTAAGGCCCACTTGACTTCACATTCCAGGATGTCTAGCTCTAGGTCAGTGATCACACCATTGTGATTATCTGGGTTGTGAAGATCTTTTTTGTACAGTTCTTCTGTGTATTCTTGCCACCTCTTCTTAATATCTTCTGCTTCTGTTAGGTCCATCCCATTTCTGTCCTTTATCGAGCCCATCTTTGCATGAAATGTCCCCTTGGTATCTCTAATTTTCTTGAAGAGATCTCTAGTCTTTCCCATTTATTGTTTTCTTCTATTTCTTTGCACTGATCATTGAGGAAGGCTTTCTTATCTCTCCTTGCTATTCTTTGGAACTCTGCATTCATATGGGTATATATTTCCTTTTCTCCTTTGCTTTTCATTTCTCTTCTTTCCATGGCTATATGTAAGGCCTCCTCAGACAGCCATTTTGGCTTTTTACATTTCTTTTTCTTGGATATGGTCTTGATTCGTCTCCTGTACAATGTCACGAACCTCCATCCATAGTTCATCAGGCACTCTATCTATCAGATCTAGTCCCTTAACTCTGTTTCTCACTTCCACTGTATAATCATAGGGATTTGATTTAGGTCATACATGAATGGTCTAGTAGTTTTCCCTACTTTCTTCAATTTAAGTCTGAATTTGGCAATAAGAAGTTCATGATCTGAGCCACAGTCAGCTCCCAGTCTTGTTTTTGCTGACTGTATAGAGCTTCTCCATCTTTGGCTGCAAAGAATATAATCAATCTGATTTCTGTGTTGACCATCTGGTGATGTCCATGTGTAGAGTCTTCTCTTGTATTGTTGGAAGAGGGTGTTCGCTATGACCAGTGCGTTCATTTGGCAGAACTCTGTTAGCCTTTGCCCTGCTGCATTCTGTACTCTGAGGCCAAATTTGCCTGTTCCTCCAGGTGTTTCTTGACTTCCTACTTTTGCATTCCAGTCCCCTATAATAAAAAGGACATCTTCTTGGGGTGTTAGTCTTAGAAGGTCTTGTAGGTCTTCATAGAACCATTCAACTTCAGCTTCTTCAGCATTAATGGTCGGGCATAGACTTGGATTACCATGATATTGAATGGTTTGCCTTGGAAACAAACAGAGATCATTCTGTCGTTTTTGAGATTGCATCCAAGTATTGCATTTCAGACTCTTTTGTTGACTATGATGGCTACTCCATTTCTTCTCAGGGATTTTTTCCCACAGTAGTAGATATAATGGTCATCTGAATTAAATTTACCCATTCCAGTCCATTTTAGTTTGCTGATACCTGAAATGTTGACATTTACTCTTGCCATCTCCTGTCTGACCACTTCCAATTTGCCTTGATTCATGCGCATAATAGTCCAGGTTCCTATGTAATATTTCTCTTTACAGCATTGAACTTTCCTTCTTTCACCAGTCACATCCACAACTGGATGTTGGTTTTGTTTTGACTCTGTCTCTTCATTCTTTCTGGAGTTAGTTCTCCACTGATCTCCAGTAGCATATGGACACCTACTGACCTGGGAGTTCATCTTTCAGTGTCCTATCTTTTTGCCTTTTTGTACTGTTCATAGGGTTCTCAAGGCAAGAATACTGAAGTGGTTTGCTATTCCCTTCTCCAGTGGACTGCATTTGTCACAACTCTCCATCATGACCGGTCTGTCTTGAATGACCCTACATGGCATGGCTCATAGTTTCATTGAGTTAGACAAGGC